>NC_035441.2:93183695-93291195 GCF_002127325.2 Helianthus annuus
TGGTGTGCCAAGGGATGGTTTGCAAATGAGCCAAGCACCCCTATTTATAGCCTGAATAGTAGCTCGGGCACGGCCCCGTATCCATCCTCTTTCTCTTTCTTCATTAATTGCAGTTTGTCTGCATTAGTTGACCACGCTCCCATGTCCGCTGGGCACGACCCCGTGTGTAGAAGTGTATCTGTACTATCAAGATTTCCTCAGATTCTGCGAATCTTAGAGTTGACCACGGCCCCGTGTCCGCTGGGCACGCCCCCGTGGTGGGTGATAGAAGCTTCTACAGCTTTGTCTTTTCTGCTGACACTTGGGCACGCCCCCGTGCTCACTGAGCACGGGGGGTGTTCAGCCTTCTGTTCTCTTGTTTTGCTTGAGAAGATGCTGTCGGGAGGTCGGGTATGCCACGTTTGTTCCTTTTCTTGTATTTATGTTAGATTTAGCTGCCTTTTTGCTTCTTTTGTTCATTTGAGCTCATTTAATCCTGAAAATACAAAAGGAAGACAAAAACACACTTTTTTCCAACATGAGTACTAAAAAGGGTTAGTTTTATGCCACAATTGATGTAATTTATATGTTGCATTTTGTGCACATCAAATACCCCCACACTTGAATCTTTGCTTGTCCTCAAGCAAAATTCTTTATAATGTGGCTTTACACTCCCAAATGGAATGGGTAGAAGAGAAGGTTTTTGGGCTTGTTATAGAGTGTCGGGATTTCCAAGATTCTTTATTAAGTTTTATATTTATTTATTTACAATCCTATTCGTCATGATTTATTAAAAACATTACCTAAGATAAATTACTTATTAGGGCATAACATGCCTTTTTTAAAATTCCATTTATATACAAGTTCACATACCTCACGGGGGATCACTCAACACTCGGCCGAAGATGTATTTTAGTGAATCACTCGAGAGCGGCATGGAACTTACTCCTACCATAAGCTTGTCAAGCAATCAATCCTCCTCCTTTTTAACTATATACCTTTACAAATATCAAGAGGACTTTTGGGTGAAGGGTTAGGCTTGGGCTAAAGGTGGGTGGTTGGGTTAGTGGTTAGAAAAAGAGCGAAAATCGTAAAAAGCATCGGTTTTTGGAAGACTTTTTATTTTTCATAACTTTTTATTTTGATGAAGCATTTCTTTCAAACAAAGTTCTTTTTGATAGACTTGTTTGTTTATTTCTTTTGGCTTCATCATCATTTTTTTTTCATAACCAAGTCATAAGAAAAACCGAGCTTTGTTACTAAAATAAAGGGTTTAAAATGAAAAAGGGTTTAGGTGGGTAAAAAAATGTTTGTTTTGGGTTATGAAATGAAAAGGTTTAGGCTTAAAGGGGTTAACTAGGGGGATTTTGGGTAGGTGGTAAAAAAAAAGGGAAAATAATGGTGTAGAAATAAAAAGGGTTAGTCCTAATGCCTCCATCATTTACTTACTTGGGTTTAAGTTGGTAAGGACCGGGAATGTGTCGTGGCAAGTTCTAGAGTCGTAAGAACCAAGCGGCTATTCACACAAGAAACGAAAAATGAGCATTTAGTTTAAAGATATGTATTTGTATGCCCAATAAAGGCTCAAAACTCACTTTTTGTAGGAATGGGTTTTTATGTGATCAAGTATATATAATCAAATTTTAACTAAACTTGTCATGCCGTTTCATAATTTTCTTATGTTGGTTATTTTTATCACGACGGTTGTAAATTTGTAAAAATATAACCTTTTTAGCGGTTCCAATATAGTTTTGTGTAAGGCTTGTTAATTAGGACTTGCAAGATTCAAGGTTTTAGCATTCCCCCCCACACTTAAATTACACATTGTCCTCAATGTATCCTAAAAATAAGTTTTTAGGTAGATTGGATGTGTAAAAAGGTGTGAAAAAGCAAAATTTTATGTTACTGGGGGTCTTGACACGGCCCCGTGGTGTCCGGGCACGACCCCGTGTTCAGATCGCCAGTAACAGAAACTGTCAAAAAGAAACAGAAGCCTGGGCACGGGGGCGTGTTCATTGAGCACGCCCCGTGTCCAGTTACCTAAACTAGGCATTTTCTTCAGATTGTGCAGCACGGGGCCGTGTTGGGCGGGCACGACCCGTGCTGAACTTGCTGTAATGAAGAAAATTTTGTCGGATGGCTCTGTTTTTTGTGCATGGGGTGCTGGTTCAAGTTTCCCTTGTTATCCTTCACCATCCCGAGTGTGTTTTATCCATTACAACATCATCCAAACACCAAATTAACTAAAACCATCATTCATTAAATCATAGAGAGAATTACATAATATTCCTAGAAAGTTAGATAAATAGGTTAAAGGAAGCATAAGAAGTCTAAACCAGGAAGTTCTAGCCTAAAATTTATTTTATTAGCAAAATTTCCGAAAAGATAATTCTCTCGGTTGGAAGCGGCTTGAAGAATTTCTTCCTCCGGACATGGGTTCCTCAGACTTCGGCGAGCCATTCTTCTATCTCCCTTGGGAGAAGGAAGGCGGCCTCATTGGCATCAGTTCGAGGGGGTGTAACTTCCACCGGGACTTCTTGCAAGTTTTCAAAAGATGGCTCCACGGGAATGTCATCCCATCCGGTGGGGTTGTTGACTTTTAGTTCTAGGTTCCAATCCTCTTGAGGGAGGATGGGTTCCATAGGAGGTGTCACAAGAATATTCAACCTCTGGTGCAAGAGGTTGATTTCTTGAAAACTGTTTTCTAGCCCTACTGTAAGATAATTTATACGGTCTATCAGGACCTCCTCTACCGAAGTCATCTCATCAAGAGCTTCACGTAATGCCATTACGTAGCGTACGAGAGTTGCTTCAATTGAAGACCTTCTCTCCCTTTGACTGTTTCTGGAATGTGTAGAAGAGGTTCCACTATTTTGACTTGACATTCTACGAAAATTAACCAAAAAGAGTTCATTTTGATGAAACAGTACATTGGACACGGCCCCGTGCTCAATGAGCACGGCCCTGTGTTCACCTTTCTGCAGTTTTTGGAATAGGGAATCTTGGAGTTTTAAATTATTTTTCCAACTTATGAAGCATTTTTAGCAGAAGTAATTTAAAACAATGTTATACAACTTATTTTTAACAAGATTCCTTGAACAAAAACCCAACAAACATCACAATAAAGCTCGGAATCATGGTGATCTCAAGCTTTAATGGAAGTGTGGAAGCAAGAAAGATGAAGAAGAAGGTAATGGATAAAAGAGGAAAGGACAAGATGGTTGTTAGAACCTTCTTTTAGAAAATACCTAGGATGGTATATGAGAAGATCCTCTCAAATCTCTGTCCCTGGATGGTCCAAATGTGCAGGATTCTTGGCTGCATTTATAGAAAACGACAGCACGCTGGACACGGCCCCGTGTCAGCTGGACACGGCCCCGTGTCAGCTGGACACGGCCTCGTGTGCAGGCAAGGTCCTGATACATTTTGTCCGTATTCTGACAAAAAGTCAGAAATGAATCTTTTGGTGGACACGGGGGCGTGTTGACCTGGGCACGGCCCCGTGTCTAGAGGCTGTTTATGAAGTTTCGTCTATTTCTAAGGAACTAGTTATTAAAGTCATTAATACATAACCAAATACAAAGTGCGAAAAGATTAAAAATAAAAAGTATTATACTAAACACTTATCTTCACCAAGTGATGTAAGAGACTTAGGCAAACTGGCCTTTGATTGTCAAGAACTCTTACAATCAATCTTAGATCCCGAGACGACTCACACACTCTTTGATGGATGATGGATGATGGTGGTGGATGATGGTGGTGGATGATGGTGTTGTGATGGTGGTGGGTGGTGGGTGAAGTGTGAGAGAGGTGGTGTGCCAAGGGATGGTTTGCAAATGAGCCAAGCACCCCTATTTATAGCCTGAACAGTAGCTCGGGCACGGCCCCGTGTCCATCCTCCTTCTCTTTCTTCATTAATTGCAGTTTGTCTGCATTAGTTGACCACGCCCCCGTATTCGCTGGGCACGACCCCGTGTGCAGAAGCGTATCTGTACTATCAAGATTTCCTCAGATTCTGCGAATCTTAGAGTGGACCACGTCCCCGTGTCCGCTGGGTACGCCCCCGTGGTGGGTGATAGAAGCCTCTACAACTTTGTCTTTTCTGCTGACACTTGGGCACGCCCCCGTGCTCACTAAGCACGGGGCGTGTTCAGCCTTCTGTTCTCTTTGCTTGGTAAGATGCTGTCGGGAGGTCGGGCATGCCACGTTTGTTCCTTTTCTTGTATTTATGTTAGATTTACCTGCCTTTTTGCTTCTTTTGTTCATTTGAGCTCATTTAATCCTGAAAATATTAAATGAAGACAAAAACACACTTTTTCCAACATTAGTACTAAAAAAGGGTTAGTTTTATGCCACAATTGATGTAATTTATATGTTGCATTTTGTGCACATCAGTCCACCAGACATGGGCCGTGTCCAAGACTGGATTTTATGAAGAACAAAAGACACAACAAAGGACAAAACAGACAGCCAACATGGGGCCATGCTAAACCAACATAGGGCATGGTCAACTCAAAGCTTTTCAGAATCTGCAATAGTACAGCAAGTACATTGGCCATGGGCCATGCCGTTGACACACGGGGCCGTGTTAGTACAAGACCTGACACAACAGTTAATGAGGAAGAGAGAGAGAGACGACCAAGGGTCCGTGCCCGGCGGGTATGGGACGTGGTGAAGCCCCTGATTTCAGCTATAAATAGATGTACTTGGTTCCATTCTGTTAGTGCAATATGTCTATTGACTTCGTCTTGTATCGAGTCATGTAATAGGATTGGATAGGATAATCAGTGCTCGGGGTGCTTGTTAGGATCTGAGGCCGTCTTGATTGTGTTTGTTTGCATAAAATGAACATTCAAAACATATGTGATGATGTAAGTGCAGCGGAAATGAGTAGCAAACTTTGTAAACACAATCAAAGGAGAATATAGTTTGATAAACAATTTCTTCACATTAAGTCAAATGATTACAGTACAAAGCAAATGATTACAGCAAGCTTACAGACTAAACTCCCCCTCAGCCTGATACTCCAGAGTTGGTTGCATAAGATGAAAGGATTGAATTGAGGAGGAGAACTCACTCAAAACGAATCACATGTAACAGTACAGAGTACCGCTCCATTTATAGGCAAACCAAACTACTGATGTACCTCAGCTGACGTCACCATGATAGTGACATCTAACGACCTAACAAACTATAAACACTAACCTATACAAACTACTGATATCTAAACAAATGATTGATAATACAATACAAAACAAGTCTAACACTGTTCACGTTCCACTGTTGTAACCTAAGCTCTGATTACTTGAACATCAGTGCTTTCTTCAAAAGGTGATCAGTCTTTGAATGAGCAGTGCTTGAATCTTCAGCAGTACTTATGAGACAGCAGTAGATAGAGCCTAGTGTTTGTATTCAGCAGTCTTTAAGAATATCATCAGTGTTTGGTTCATCAGTTGTTGTAGTTGAGCAGCACTTAAGGTCCATCAGTTGTTAGAATACCACTGTCAAGGGGAGAGCTAAGAGTAAACTGCTGCTTATTGGTAGTCCACTGATGTGATCCGGTTTTGGCTTTACATTATCTGTTCCTCTGGTAGGGTTCAATCCCAACAATCTCCCCCTGGAACAGATAATGCCAAAACCCTTCATTATTCAGGACCTTTATTACTCATCAAGAGTGCCTTAGCTTGTTCTTTGAATTCAGCTTCAAATTCCTTTGCACTCTGGTTATCCTCATCCCTGCACAGTGAAAGTTCAAGGAGATCCTGCAAATCTTCAACACTAAGGCCTAGTGCTTCTTTCCTTGATATGTACTTCACTTTGCCATTGGCTCTGACCAGGGTCAATACGTGGGTCTTTTGATCAGACATCCACTTTAGTATTTTAAAGCCAAGTGGGTTTCTTGGGAGAGACTTATTTGCAGATGAGTTGAGGGATAATGGCCTTGAAAACACATGCAAACTATCTCACATTCTTTTGAAGGCTTCTTCAATGACTTTGTTTGCTGCAGCTATGTCTTCTGCAGTTTCTTGTTCAATAAGCTCTTGCCTCTCAGTTTCTGACATGTCTGTTGCAGTGTTTGGTGATGCAGGATTGTTCAAAACTTTCTTAAAGAGGTTTTGAACTCTTGTTGAGCTATCTTCTTTTAGACCCATTTTCATGATGGTGTCCTTGAGATACTCTGCTTCCTTTTCTTTAACCTATTTATCAGACAGCTGTTCACCTTCTTTTTGGTTTGTCACAAGAGTAAGGTTGTCTGCTGATTTTAACAGTGTTTTGAGGCTTTCAAGTTGCTGTTCCAGCTTCATCATATGTTCTCTTTTTTTTGAAGCATCTGAAGCAGTTTTCTTCTTTTTCTTTAGCCTCTCATAGGCTTCATCAGTCTGCTGCCTAGACCATTTTGATATGGCTTCAGCAGTGTCCATCTTAGCATCCACCAGCTCCCTTTTCTTTCCTTTATATTCAGCAGTGAGGTCAGCAGAGGTCAGCAATGAGCTTTTTGTATTTACTCCAGTTTGGAGCATTTTTCTTCTTTGAAGGATCATTCTTGATTCTTTGGATCCTTTCAGCCTCATGCTTTAAAGCTACTAATGGCCACTCTTTAAACTGTTGTTCTTCTGCAGGATAGAATTTTTCTTTCATGATAAAGGCTAGAAGTTGTTCTCTTAACCTCCTCTTTTGATCAGCCTTTTCTTTGTCTAGTTCTTGTGCAAATTCTTCTATCTGCTTTACCTTTGTAAGGTAGAACTCCAGTCTTTTAGCAATGCCTTCTTCGCTTAGACTTTCTTTTTCACTGTCAACCTTGGCTTTTACTTTAGCTTGCCTTGCCTTTATCTTGAGATAATCATTAATATCTTCTGGTGCTATGTAGCCTACGAGTGAGGAGAATTTTCTTTTTGAAGGATCTTCTTCTGTATAAAATTGTCTCATCTCATTTTTATGGCTTCAAGTTCCAGTGGATACTTTGCAGCATTTGGATCATGTATCCCTTCAATGGCAGTGATTGGCTTTCTTTTTCTGCTAAAGAGCTGTGGTTGTGATATAGGAAAAGATAGAGCAGTGGTGGATGATTGACTAACAACTGTTGAAACAACTGGTGTCTCAACTGCTGTTGTCATCACAACTGCTGATGTATCAGCAGATGTCTTCTGCTTTTGAGCAGGGGTTATTGTGGCAGTTGTTTGGGTGGTGATCAGTGGTTGACTAGCAGTAGTTGAAACAACTGGTGCTTCAACCACTGGTGCCATTACAACAGATGTTGTAACATCTGTTGTCTTCTGCTTTTTGGCAGGGGGTGATGATGGTTTGGTAGTTTCTGGCTTTGATGGTGATTTTTGTGCTTTAGACACAGATGGTGGTGGAACAGTAGTTGTGATGATTTGTGTTGAGGTGGTGTGTGTTGGAGGTGTGTGTGTTGATGAGATGGCAGCTGTTTGGCTACAGTCAGCAGTTTTTGTAACTACTGATGTATCAGCTGTTTGAGTTGAAGTTTTTGAGGTTTTGGGTTCCTCTGGTTCAATGTACAGCCCATCTTTTATACCTTTCTTTCTCAACTTGATTTTCTCCCCCTTTTTGGCATTATCTGCCAGGGGTGTATCCATGAAGAAGATGGTAGATGGAACTTTTTCACTCTAGGCAGTCTTTTGTATGCTAGCCTTTATTGCCTTGATATCTGCTTGAGTGTCTTTGAACCTTGATTCCACCATGTTGGTCAGCATTTTTAATTGAATGGCATGCTTTTGATCAGCCATATGTTGCTGTTGTTCAAGCATGGGTTGGAAGATATTCCATAGCTCATTTGCAGCAAATGCTTGTGGAGCAGGTGCTTGAGCAGGAGGAACAGTTGATTGGGTTTTTTGAGCTTCTAACAGCTGCTGCAGCATATCTTTTATCTCGGCAACAGAAGATTCCAAGTTTTCAACTCTGGCCGTCAATTCATTATACTTTGAATCATCACCTGATTTAACAGGATCATCTGAATCCCCACCAGTGGTGGTTGTATCAATGTGTGACTTAGGAACAGAGTCCCAAAAATCATCCATTGATGCCCCTTTTTCTTGGTACTGGGGACTTCTTTCTTCAGCAACCGATAAACCTTTGATGGTACCGGTGGTTAAAGTTAACTCACTGGTGGTTACCGATGTTGCCATGGAAGAAATTGCCTTCAAGGGAGTCTTAGTGATGTAACAACTGTCCAACTGAAGATCTATTGATCCATCAGTTGTAGTTGCTGCTCCACTTGAACTACCACCGGGAGTTACTTGTAACTCAAGGGGTGTAACCTCCTCAGCTGTTGCTGGGATAGCAGAGGTATGAGCATCAGACCCAGTCACTTGTGGAAGTATACTCTCAGTAATGGGTGATAGAGAGGAACTGGTTTGTGTCTGTGCCATATCAACTGCATGCAACAGGGGTATTATTGATTGTGGCAATATGATTGGTGAGGGTATGGGTGTTGAAAGAGACATGTCCTTGGGATCAGGACTGTGGAAGATAGATCCAAGTGGATCTAGAGCTTCATATTGTGGAGACCCTGTGGTTACAACCTGATCCTTTTGTGAGGATGCAGGAGGAGTTTTAGGCTGGGGTTGAGATCTTTCTACCAACTGTTGTGAGGAAGTAGCAACAGTGGTTTTTGGTGACTTTTGTGTTGTCACTGGCATTGACTCTAGGATCTCATCTTCCACAGTTGCCTTTGATTTGGGTTTGGTGGGTTTTCTGGATATTTTTCTTTTTGTCTTTTTGGTGGCAGGTGTGGGTTTGAAAGCAGTGGGTGTGCTGCTTTGATCACCTGGAGCAGTGGGCTCAGCAGATGTTGCCTGAGGATCAGTCGCAGTTTCTAAAACCTGATCAGGCATTTTTGTTTTTAATTTTATTGGTGCCATCATTCTTGAAAATGTTTCAATTGTTAAACAATTTACTTTGAAACAGACACCTTGTTTGGGTAATTCTGCATCTTTCTCTACAAAATTTTGTTCAAAATAGTAGCTTAGAAATCTTGGAAAGAGCAGAAATGCCTTATTATCAACGTTCTTTACCAAATCATCAAATATTTCCTGGGAGTAATTATAGTTTTTATCGTTTAAAATTGCATACCCCAGGCATTGGATTTTTGTTGGTATTTCATTAAAAGACGTTGTTTTATTAGAAACACACATGAGTAGTGTGTGGAATCAAAATATGGGTGCAGAAGGGAAGTAACCCTTTTGTAGGGTATCCCTATTTGGTTGTTCTTCATAGCCCCTGTTCATGAAATCCTTTATCAACTCGTCTTTAGTAAATGAGGTTTTTCCTTTCAAATCATCGAGTTTAAAGATTTCAGAGATGGATTTTGGAGAGATTTGTACCTTCTTACCCTGTATCGAGGAGTTGATGGCGGCGATGATGTCTCCTTGTTTTTCAAGGGTGGCATTTTTCCAGAACTCTCTCTGGGTATCAAGGTAAATGGGAGCGTCTGCTGTTATCAAAGTTTTGTACTTTGATGCAGAAAGGATGTCAAGGATGGAGTCGAAGGTGTGGTTATCGGTAGGTTTTGTGAGTATACCTACATAGTTGTGTGGAGCTTTGTAGCGAATCTCCGGTGTTTCAGCGGCCATTTGAGTGGCATCTGCTGTTATGGAGGAAGATGATGGTTTTGATTTTGTTTTCGATTTTGGTTTCGTCATTTTTGATGAAGCAGATCGAAGAAGATTTTTGGAGTTATGAGAGGGAAACTGCTATGAGAAGAGAACTTTTGGAATTCAATTCGACAGTAAAACCCTGTTTTGGTGTTAGGGCAGAGTTTTATTTAGGAAGAAAAAGGTGAATGCTGATGTGAGAGCGGTTATAATGATCTGACGGCTAAAAGCTGACCATGTGCCAACCCCAGATGAAATGGTAAATAATGGAGGACAGTTGTTTTGACAACTACTGATGGAACAATCATCAGTAGTTACAACGGTAATGAAATGAAACAGTGGATGTATCAGTGGATGAAACAAAGATTTTAAACATCAGTGTTTTGGAGAAGCAGAGGTTGACTCTCAGCAGTGGACAGGCTTAGAGAACAGATGTTGAGGCACAACAACATTTTAGGAGCAACAGTGGTAGAAAATAAAATGAAGACTTTTGTTTCAGCAACTGATAGTGCAGTAGTGTTTCAACTTTTGACAAACAATGTTAGCATCCGCTTGTTCAGATGTAGAACTTTGATTTTGCTTTATGAAAGCACAGTATCCTATCTAACATCTGTTGAGCACTTTAGATGCTATTCTTAACAAGATACATTTTTAGATGTAAATTATCAAGATTAAATTGCCAGCATTTATCTACAGGAATTTTGTTCAAGGTTTTGCCAAATGTCCATTATTTAGACAGTAGTTTAGCATCCATATGATGAAGACATTTCTACTAGAGCTGCTCATTTTGTGTCTAATTACTGGAACTAGAACATGAGTATCTCAGTAGTCTAAGTTAATTTGCAATCAATTTATGATCAGTGAAAACCTAACTTGAGCTTAACATGATCTTGATATGTGTGCCATTTCCTTTTGATCAGATTTAAGGATAGTAATTTCACACAAAAATAAGGAAATTGCATCCTGACCAGAGGTGAACTTTTACTATCAAAAGGAGTAAAAGTACAAAATATATTTTATAAAAAGTAAAACATATCTGGTTTTATTAAGAGAAAAACACCTTAAAAAATGAAAGAATGTTTAGAAAAATAATCAAAAGGATCTGACAGCTTTACAAATAAGTTTATGATCATATCATTCTCAAGTATTTTTGACCACTGTTTGAGGTCATTTTCTTGTCAATTGATTGTAAATTCCTTTTAAGCACCATCACTGGAGATGCTATTGTTAGCAGAATAATTCCTGTATTGATGAATGCACACAATTGCAGAATGACCACTGATGACCTGATTTTAACCTCAAGTGTGTTTTATGCTTATACTCTTTTCTTTTGATTTCAAAAGTTTTGAGATAGCTACACTTTGAGATTTGTTCATTTTCCTTTTCCCTTTCTACCCTTTTTATTCACGTGTTCAGAAATACTCACTTGGAGATTATATTTTGAATATACTTTGTCCATAATCACTTTGAAGCAATGTTTTGAGAGATCTGACCATATTTGAGCATGTTTTATTTCAGATAACACATTACTTATGATTAGGACTGTTTTGACACCTTATTTTCTCAAAGTGTTTTAGACAAGGTTATTTGGTCCTTTTGAAGGTTTTCAACCTGCCTTTGAGCACATGAGAGATTTTGACACAACATCACAAATATCAAAACAACAATTGAAATCAATTTTGGAAAATATCGAACGAACCCATAATTTATCAGATATTTTACAGATCTGAGAACTATGAGTCACATGTGCATGATATCACTTGTTGTGTGAAATTTGTGTGTCATATGACATCTTGGTTGATATACAGAGTTTCTGAATGACCATTTTGATCATGATTCACTCGTTACTCTGTTTTTCAACTGAATACAACCATCCCTTAGTATCAATGAATTTTTGAGCTGAACTCTTATGTCAAATTGATTGTTAGATCGAATTTGACTGTCCGAGCTCTGATACCAATTGTTAGGATCTGAGGCCGTCTTGATTGTGTTTGTTTGCATAAAATGAACATTCAAAACATATGTGATGATGTAAGTGCAGCGGAAATGAGTAGCAAACTTTGTAAACACAATCAAAGTAGAATATAGTTTGATAAACAATTGCTTCACATTAAGTCAAATGATTACAGTACAAAGCAAATGATTACAGCAAGCTTACAGACTAAACTCCCCCTTAGCCTGATACAACAGTGTTGGTTGCACAAGATGAAAGGATTGAATTGAGGAGGAGAACTCACTCAAAATGAATCACATGTAACAGTACAGAGTACCGCTCCATTTATAGGCAAACCAAACTACTGATGTACCTCAGCTGACGTCACCATGATAGTGACATCTAACGACCTAACAAACTATAAACACTGACCTATACAAACTACTGATGTCTAAACAACTGATTGATAATACAATACAAAACAAGTCTAACACTGTTCACGTTCCACTGTTGTAACCTAAGCACTGATTACTTGAACATCAGTGCTTTTTTCAAAAGGTGATCAGTCTTTGAATGAGCAGTGCTTGAATCTTCAGCAGTAGTTATGAGACAGCAGTAGATAGAGCCCAGTGTTTGTATTCAGCAGTCTTTAAGAATATCATCAGTGTTTGGTTCATCAGTTGTTGTAGTTGAGCAGCACTTAAGGTCCATCAGCTGTTAGAATACCACTGTCAAGGGGAGAGCTAAGAGTAAACTGCTGCTTATTGGTAGTCCACTGATGTGATCCGGTTTTGGCTTTACATTATCTGTTCCTCTGGTAGGGTTCAATCCCATCAGTGCTAGAAACTGATTTTTACATATTTGATGGTAATTCCGCTTGAAATAGCCAAAGACCATTTCAAGCGAAATCAAGAAAGTCGATTCCGCTTGAAAGTGGCTTTGATCATTTCAAGCGAAATCACAACATTATATATAGGAGCATGTCTGTTTCATTTGAAGGGGAATCAGGTCTTGTATTCGGTAACGAAGTGCTGCCGAATTGTCTCCAGGTGCTGTAATTCTATCAGATTAATACAAGAGACATTATAATTACATCGAGCGTCCATTTCATTGATTCCGCCTTTGATTCGGATAAACAACTCTTCTGATCGACTCATTCGGGTCATACAACGATCCTACAAGTGGTATCAGAGCTCAGGAAGAAGAGTTTAGCTTGATATCGTCAGTTTTCTGTCTTCTACACCTTCTTTTTCAAATTGGACAAGATTTCACGGACAAAATGGACTAAATTTTTCACAGTACATGCGAAACAGTGTTTTAACAAAGCCTTGAGAATATCAGACCTAAATTCGGCTTAAAAGTGACAAAAATGGACAAGAATTTTAATTCCGCTTGAACGATACCTTCTGATTCCGCTTGAAATTAGCAAGTTATTCCGCTTGAAACAGCTATTTCGCTTGAAAAGTCTAGCTGATTTCGCTTCAAATCATAATTCCGCTTGAAATTAGCACCTGATCTCTCTTGAATCAGCTATTTCGCTTGAAAAGTCCATCTGATTTCGCTTCAAGTCGTAATTCCGCTTGAAAACAGTGTTAATTTCGCTTGAATCCGGTATTCCGCTTGAAGATTTCGCTTGAAACAAGTGATTCCGTTTGAAAGTGCTGATTCCGTTTGAAATCCTTATTTCACTTCAAAGTGATTTCGCTCCAAAGTGATTCCGCTCCAAAGTGTCATCTCGTGTCAATATCATTTCACGTCAACCGAGTGTCAGTCTGTTTCAGGTTATTTGATATTGTTTAAACTGATTGTGTTTGTTTGTTTGTCTTTGTCTCCAGGTAAATTCAATAATTCACATCATGGCTGAAGAATTCTACAACACGTTCTTCAATGCGTTTACATCCGAGTCTTCCGAAATCTCGACTGTTACACCAAAAACAATTACAAAAGCGATAAATGAGAACATTAAACATGACAACTTCTATGGCACACATTCAAAACCACCAACTCTAGAAAGTATTGAAGACTATACATGGTGGAAAGAGCGTTTCATTAACTGGGCAAAGGCGTATGCGCGTGAAAGCTGGTTCTGTATGGAATTTGGATATGAAAGACCAAAGGATGATAAAGGAGAAGATCTTCTATTCAAGAAATTATCCAAAGATGATAAATCCGAATTTGCAGCTGAACAGAGAATGATTGCTTTGATCCAGTTGGCAATTAGAAATGACATTTTTGCATTGCTTAACCATGATGGGTCATCGAAATCTGTTTGGGAAGCTTTACGAGTTAAAGCTGAGGGGGGTAAACAGATTAAAAAGAACAAAATTGCTTTATTAAAGAAAGAATTCGATCTGTTTGATAGCATTAAAGGAGAGTCTGTGAGGCAAATGATAGAAAGATTTTGTCACCTAAAAATTGAACTCGAAAGGTTTGAGATTGTGAAAACAAGAGAGGAAATTATTGATAAAGTCATAGAAGCGTTACCACGAGCTGATCAGTGGCAAACATTTCTTTTTATTTTGAAAAGTGATGCTTTGTATGAAACAATTTCTCTTGATACATTATTTGAAAAGATTGAAACTCATGAGCTTGAATTGCAGAAACAGAACAAGATGAGCAGTTCTTCGTATCAATAGAATGTTGGTCTGTACTACAAAAGAAGTTTACCTTCGGTGAAAGCTGATAGTTCACCAAAGACAACATTCAGTGGTGAGAGGACAAAAGAGCCACAGAAGAGCTCATCAAGTTATGATCCGGGTTATCATTCATCGGCTTCAAAAGCTAGTTCTGAAGAAGCAGAGGAGATATTGTGCAACATTGCTCTCAAGTTGAAAAATTCTCCTGCAATGAGCATCGTTGCTGCTAAATAGCAAATGAGTTTTCTTGCATCAGTTCTGGAATCGTATGAAGGTCTTGTAGCGGGAAAAATTGGAAACTCAGAGTTAACCAAAGAAGACTATGATTAGATTGATCCGGAAGAGATGGAACTCATTGACATCCGCTGGTGTTTAGCAAGTTGCATTCGCAGAGCTCAGAGATATATGGAAATTACTGGGAAACAATCATTAGGAGGTGCATCAACAAAACTTGGATTCGACAAGTCCAAAGTGACCTGCTTCAAATGCAAGCAAAAAGGTCATTTCAAGAGAGAATGCAATAATTCTGCAGTTGGTGGAAATGAACATCCGTTCAATGATGATTACTACCTAAAGGCGATCAACCACCGAAGCAGAGAAGAGCCGAAAATGATCGAAGATAAACCCAGAGAGAAATCTAGAGCTTGTGCAGTAATCTACGATGATGAAGGATATGATTGGAGTCAAGTTCTTCCCGAAGAAGATCGTTTGGAGAATATTCGAAAAACAACTCATGGCAGAGCTATAAGCAAACATTATGTTCTTGTTGCTGAAACTAAAGAAGAAAAAGGCACAACTGAAATTAAAGAGAAAACCAGAGAAGAAATTCTAAGTGAGAAAACTTACAGAGAAAGAAAGATTGCTTTGAACAGAATAGATGAGATGCAAGAAGAATATGAGAGTGCTGTTATGAATAAGAGATGGGATAAAAAGAGAGAGTGCTACTTTAACAGAGAAGGTGAACCAGTTGTTCCAAAGAAAGACATAATCTTTGAAAATGTTCTTCTCATAATTCCTTCATCGGCTGAATATTATAGAAATGTTCTAAAAGATGACACGTATGCAAAAAGGCATGAAAAGGAAATCAAATATGCCATGACATCGTGTTTGAGAAAGAGAGAAGAAGAAAGAATGAAGAGGAATGTTGAGAAGATGGTTGATGAGTTGAAGAAGGTTGCTGAAGAAGTGAAAGTAGGGAATGTGAAGGTAGAAGAAAAAGCTGCTGAAAAGGTTGTTGTGAATGTAGAAGTTGAAAAAGCTGTTACTGAAGAACAGCAAATTGTAGAAGATGAGAAGAAAATTGAAAGCAATGAGAAATTGGAAGCTGGTGATGCTGGTGATGAAGTTAGTGTTGAAGAAAAGCAGAATAATGCTGATCAGAAGCAGACAGAGACTGCAACAAACACCGAGGTGCCAATCACTGAGGTAAATTCTAATTCTGAAACTCAAATTAAAATTTTTGAACAGTGCAAGAAATGCATGGAAACGTGCAGTGCTTGCACTGAAAAAGACAAACAATTCAAAATAAGAAATCTTGAATTCAATAAAATTGAAGAAGTTTTCAAAAATAAATGCAAAGAAATGTTAGAAAACGAAAATGTTTTAAAAGATAATGATGAAAAACTTCTGGAAAAATGTAAAAAGTTAGAAAAATAAAATGAAGTTTTGAAAGAAAATGTTTTGAAAAAGACAGAAGAATGTGATCAAAAGGAAATTATTTGTCAAGAAACGAAGAAAGAATATGATTCAATAAAACTGGCATATCACATTACAAAAGAATCATATGAAAAAGTGAAGGATGAAATGAAATTTGCTCAATCAAGAATGAATTATTTATCTGAAACAACTAAAGAGCTTAAGCGAATGTATGAAATAAAACAAGGTGTTGTTAATTCCTATATTGAGGATGTTGCTAAGCTAAAGCGACAGATTGCTGATTTAGAATAGGACAACAACAAGTTAAAAAGTTATCACGTGTCGTCATATATGCTTGAAAGAATTTTCAATATAAAACCGGGAGATGGTGAGTCTGAGCAAAACAAGAAAGGCATTGGCTCAGAGTTTCATCAAGTTCCACCACCGGAAAAGTTTGCATTTTATGATGATGAAAAGGTCGAAAAAGCTTTCAACATGGTAGATCAATTGCCAGATAACATTGACATAATCTATTCCAAATCTGATGATTCTAGTGATTCAGAGGTGGTAGGTAAAGTCGTTGAAAGTGTGTTGAAAGAAGAGTCAGTAGATACCGGTAAATCTGAATCACAGGATGAAAATGAAGGTAAATTTCATGATGGATATCTGAAAAACACAAAATCCGAGAAAAATTTGAATGATGATTCAAAAGGACTGGTTTATACCATGATTGGATCAGACAAATTATTCTTAGATGTTGTATTCCCAATTCAGAATGTGATTTCAGAAAAGGTTGACAAAGTTTTCAAAATGGTTGAAATTGAAAAATCTGAAATTCCAAAGTTTGCTTGAAAAGGTCACAAAACTTTTTATAACAAACCGGGTTTCAAGAAGAAAAACATGAAGGCTGGGTTGGGTTATAAGAAGAAACAAAGTTGGAAAAGAAATGAAGTTCCAAGTTCTCAAACAAAGATGAATTTTGTTCATGGAACAACGTCAGAAGAAGAGAAAGAACTAAAATTTAGACGATAGTCTAATGACGAGTTCTTAGCTCAAAAGAAAAAGCAACAACCAGAGGTTAAAGATGTGTCCAAAAGAACATGTTTCAAATGTGATCAAATTGGACATCTTGCACGCAAGTGTCCAAATCTGAAACCTGTTGATGTTGAGATGAAAAAGAAGTCTGATGATGTTCAAAAACAGAAATTTGAGGATGTGAAATAAAGGTCAACCAGATTTGATTCAAAACAAACTTGGAGGTACAACACAAACAAGTTTGCTTCGAATCAAAATTGGAAATCAAACCAGAACAGGTTCGATTCAAGACAGACCTGGAATTTTCACACACCCAGATTAAGAACAACACAAAGTTGGAAAACATCTGTTGATATGAAAAAACCCCAATAGTTTTGGAAATCAAAAGTTGTTGTTCAAAATCAAAATGTTCAAAAAGACTCACATTTTTACAAAAGAGGTACTCCAAAAGGACAGACATGGAGTGTTAAGAAACAGATGACTTTTGTAAAAGAAGAAAAAGTAGAAGTTAAAATTGACAAAGTCTTTGTGCAAAATAACAAAGATTTTCCGAAGTTAAATGATGCATATTGTGTTGAAATGCCTAAGGTCAAACAGACCTGGGCTAAATTGTTCAAGTGATTGAATAGTTGAATGTGCAGGTGCTCAAGAAAACTGAAGATTGTGAAAATGGAAAACGGAGCAGTCTGGCACAACGGGAAGAGGAGGCTGCTGGACCTTGTGTTGGTTAAACAGGGAGTTTGTTTGTTTTCTGTATATAAATAAACCATATTTCATAAACCCTAAAAAATTTGAAAAATTAAAAACCAAAAATATGTGTTTAGTTTGTTAAAAATTTGAGAAACCAAAAATATGTTTGTTTTTAAGTTTTCTTAAAAAAAATAGAAAATTACAAAAATATGAGTTGATTGAATATGCCGAAACCCTCATGGCGGAACAAACATGATTAATTTCACAAGATTGAAAAACGGTTTTCAAACTGTAAAAGATCAATGTGTTGTAAATCATTGAGGTATTTACTGCTTTTCATGCAATTCAGTGCACAAAAGGCAGAAAATGGATGGCGAGACAAAGCTATCTACATCGGTTATCAAATTTTCTTTTAATGATTTTGCATTTTAGGGGGAGAAAAATTTGTCAGAAAATCCAAAAACATTAGAAAATTTGAAAAAAAAAGCCCAAAAACATGATAAAAATTCAAAATTTGAGTTTTGTGTAAAAAGAGGAAATGATAGTACATCAGTAGACAATCACAGTACGCTAAAGAAATGGAAAGTTAAATTGTGATAAACGGTCTCACTGATGATGTGCCAGTAGGTTTTTGCACATTTAGTAGATTGTGTTTGAGATATAAACCTAAATTTCAAACTTTCTTATATCGTGGGGAACATCTCTTGGATATATTGGTAACCCCCGAAATCTTGTTTGAAAGGTCCCTCTTTCTGAGATACTAGGTCTTTATACTTAGTGATATCTGGGGTATTATCCCGGGACTTCTGATTTTGCGGAAGCAATGGCCTAGTCCCCGTATAATACTTTCTTCTTGCTTGAAATATAGCATCGCCCTCAGTACAAAAAATGATGAAACATTGAAAAATGTTAATCATGTGCTGTTGTAAAAAAGATCCTCTAAAGGGGACACACCGAAAGTCGAGCCGTCATCTCTCTGCTGAATGGAAGTTCTGACTTGAGCTCTCACGGTTTCGCATCTAACCCCTTACAGATATCATCTAGGTATACTCACCTGTAAGACTGAATATTGGGATCTGGATACGGGAGTATATTCTGAGGTGGGACACGCGAATAAGTTAAGTCCTTAATGCACTAAATCCGTATCTCGAAACAATTGAACTTTGTGTGAAAATTTAAGTGGATCAGTATACTGACAATCTAAGTGAATCGTTTAAAACTTAAAGTGTTTAAAGCTCAATGGTACTAGTGATTTGTCATAAACTGATATGATCCTCTGCCGCGAACTCAAACAAAAATATTGTCTGTAAATATGTTTGTATATATTTCTTTACTGCTTTATGTTTTCAGAAAATTCAAAAAGGTTTTTAATTCTGCTTTATTTTCGACAACCGATGTCTGAGATGCTGAGTGTCAAAATCTAAGTAAGCTGATTGTGTTTCTGAAAATAAAACAAGTTCATTAATTTGAAACTTGATTTTCAATCAAAAATCAAAAACAGTTTGTGGTATCTCCAAGGTCATTAGTTTGGACTTGGATGATTAACTGTGAGGGAGTTGGATTTTCTTAATGCTGCCAAATCTATAAAATTTGTTGATAGAAGAAATTGAATTACCAGGTTACGATTCCTGGAAGTCTAAAATGTTGTTACTTATAAACGTATGAGTGTTGCAGATACTATACCAGACTACGATCCCGAAAGCAGAGTCTAAGGGGGAGTCTGAAGACGAGCTCAAAGCAAGGGGGAGCTTGTAACAGGAAAGCTAGGTGTCGATCCCTAAAGCACGGAAGCTTGATGAAAGGGGGAGCCTGAAGAAGCTGATAAAGCAAGAGCCAGAGTCAGATTCTGGTAGAATGATAAAGATAGAGCCAGGATGAGATTCTGAACCTGTGAAGAAAAGTAAAAGATTGATAGATGTTTACAGTGTTAGACAAGAGACAGAATTTGAAGACTGATCAAGACTGAAGATGTGTCATGATAAAGACTCGACACTGAAGACTTCGTCAACATCCAAGGGGGAGTCTGTTAGTGCAATATGTCTATTGACTTCGTCTTGTATCAAGTCATGTAATAGGATTGGATAGGATAATCAGTGCTCGGGGTGCTAGAAACTGATTTTTACATATTTGATGGTAATTCCGCTTGAAATAGCCAAAGACCATTTCAAGCGAAATCAAGAAAGTTGATTCCGCTTGAAAGTGGCTTTGATCATTTCAAGCAAAATCACAACATTATATATAGGAGCATGTCCGTTTCATTTGAAGGGGAATCAGGTCTTGTATTCGGTAACGAAGTGCTGCCGAATTGTCTCCAGGTGCTGTAATTCTATTAGATTAATACAAGAGACATTATAATTACATCGAGCGTCCATTTCATTGATTCCGCCTTTGATTCGGATAAACAATTCTTCTGATCGACTCATTCGGGTCATACAACAATCCTACACATTTCAAACCATCCCTTGGCAAACCACTTCCCTCTCACTTGCGACCACTCCACCACCACTACAACACCATCATCCATCTTCCATCATTTAGAGTGTGTGTAGTAGTCTCGAGATCCAAGATCGATCGTAAGAGTCTTTGTCAAACAAAGGCCATGCTTGGCTAAACTCTTACATCACTTGGTGAAGACAAATCTTTTATGTATTACTTTTTTGATTTCCAATCTTTGGCAACTTTTTAATTGGGTATTTATTAATGACTTTAATAACTAGTTTTTTATATACCTAAATATTTTGTACGTATTCACCTATCTTTCAAGGGCGCGTTTCGCGCTCGAGAGTTGCGAGCGATAGCAAGTGGCATAAGCGAAGAGTTTAGCATACAAGAGTTCTTAGTTCGTTCGTGATTAATTAGCGATTGAGTTTACGGAAGCTGTGCGAGTTGTGCGCGTTTTGTAAAGCCGAGAGCGGAAAGTGGGAAATCGAAACCAAAATTCGTAAATTTAAAATACTTAATATAATAAAATCGATGACTTGTAAAATCGGCGATTGCAGGTTTAAAATCGAAATAGAGTGCCTTGGGTGTTAGACATCGACTACCCAAAGTAATTCGAGTATTCCCAACGAGTTCGGGTACACGTTTTGGCCTAATAGACTGTGCTCTCACCGTAACACAGTGAACGTCACTCATCCTTCCAGTTACTACGTGACTTGCGTCGTCGGAACAGTCGAGACTTTGGTGAGATCTTTGAAATCAAAGTAGGGAGTCGAACGTGTCATTAAGGTGTGGGTTTCACCCCTAACTTAACAACTTCGCTCCTAGTTGTGGTAAACCACGAGATAGAGATGGAGATTTTCGTCGAGATATGGATGTCACTCCTAACTAAACGAAGATTCTCGTGCTGAGAGTAAGAATACGCGGGTGAGTGATCATATCGAGAGTTCTTGGTTTTCACACCTAATCTCGACCCAATCACTCGGTTGTGTTATATGAGCGTTTTCAAAACGTGTGTATTGTGTTAGCCTTAGGAAAGGCGAGATACCATTTTTGCCTTAGGAAAGGCTCCTTCATACGAAGCTGTATAGGTGGGTTCGTACGAAGGTACAATGTAGTAGGTTCGAACAAGGGTTGAGCAACATGTGGGTTCGTACGAAGCCCTTACTGGGTCCGTACGAAGCTGGTATGTTGGTACTTAGACTATAGACTAGGTCAATTCTCTACGACTCGACCTAATTCCCTATAGTTATGGCTTTGATACCAATCTGTCACACCCCAACCGATGGCGGAAACATCAGGGCGCGACACTAGGCGAACCAGATTGCTCAAGAGAATCGATAACAACTATTCAATGACAATATTTAAAAGGTTCATTGTCCCATACCAATAAATAAATATTTCAAAAAACAGTCATTACAGAGTTCACATCTCTTAAACAAAACAAGTCCGACAACCTAGATTTTATTGCGGGTTTCTAGAGTTCCTAACTTGTTTGCAACATAATGTCCCATCAACCTGTCACATACGTAAAATAAAAGTCAATACATAAAGTAAAGGTGAGTACACAAGTTTACATAGATATAGTATAAAAAGCGTTTACACATAACCAAGATGTAACACGTAACGGGCGAAGCAAGTAACAATCAACAATGATACGACCTAACCACGTGACTGCGATGTAGAGTAAGCGCGACACATGTTCACCGAAGCGAACACGTGAAGTAAAGTAATGTGATCCTTAGCAACCCTTGTTCACAACAGGTGCTGAGTCCAAACTATAGTACTATCGTTGCTAAAGGCGGTCTAGTAACACTGTGTAAGCATAGTAATAAGCATTCAACAAATCACGCATAGCATGCAGGAGTGGTTGCATTTATAAGTGTTTGCGTTGTGTGATGTGTTTTGATAGAGAACGTATGTAACACCCAAAAGTGCGTTAAACAAAAATGGGTTCGAGTATACTCACAGAGCATGTACTAATCAAGAAACACGATCCTCAATAGATTGAAGGGAGCATCGGGTCAGCTTGCGTACGGGAACAGAAGCATAAGTCCTCCAAAGTACTGAAACGGTCGAAAATCGGAGTGTCGGTGGGAAACAGAAGCTTCATATGAAGCTGGTGCCTTCGTACGAAGGTGGGTCTTCGTACACATGTTGCTTCCGTTGTCCAAAATCGAGTGTCTTCGCGTCGTCTTCAGAAAATCGAGTGTTCATCCCTCCAATCTTAAGCTATTGATTGAGCTTAGAGTCGGAGAGGTCTTTGATTGTGTCACGAATGGAAATTGGGCTATGTTGTGTAAAACCATGGCCTTCGTTTGAAGGCAGCGCCTTCGTATGAGGCCATGTGCCTTCGTACGAAGGCAGTGCCTTCGTATGAAGCTGGCTTCGCACAGAAAAGTCCATTTCACAAACGTGGCTGTTTTTGGCATTCGGTGCTGTGTTTTCGCCTGAATCGGATGTGTTTCGGAGTCCCATTCAAGCTGGTTTCGACATTACCTCGTTCCACTATTTAGTGAACGAAATACATGTCGTTTTAGGTCCGTTTGGGGTGAAATCAAGTTTAAACAGGTTTTTGAAAGGTTTTTCACTTAGACTAACACTTGGTGAGTGTGAAATCAACAGATTTCTAGCTTGGGAAACCGAAGTTAGTCCCAATACACTCGGTTAAGTGTAAATCAGTAATGAAAGAAGAAGTTTTGATGAAAAAGATGAAGGGTTTTGTGTAAAAGCAGGGATTTATGAAGAAAAGAAGAAGTTAAGTGAAAAGATGTTTGTTTTTAGGTGAAAACAGAAGAGTTTAGATGAAAATGTAGTGATTCTTGTGAAAATCGAAGCGGAAAACGTTGTATAATTGAAGAAAACAGTTAAATCTTACTTGAAAATGGTCGGACAGCAATTCGGCAGAGGTTCGGTAGGAAAATCAGCAAGTGAGAATGAGAGGAGTGTGGCTAGATATTTATAGAGGATGGGGGTTCGCACAGAAAGCCTTGGTTCAAACCAGCTGCCTTCTTATGAAGACAATGCCTTCGTACGAAGCGGCCTGGCTTCAAACAAAGGTGTTGTTTTGCGCAACGTTTTCGTCATTTTTGCGTGTGAGGTGCTTGTTTAATGCGTTTTGTTGCATTAGGTAGTATTGATACTTTAAGTATTTTAGCATAGCACTGAGTTTCGGGTCGCGTTGCGTTGCGTTTTAGAGTAATAAATCGAGTTGTGCGAGTAGCGTTGAGTTTGCATTGCGATAGCGTTTGCGAGTAACAATACACATAATAAACACACACAAGTAATGTGACACCCCAGGAAAACCAGCAAACGATATAACTTACCTAGCTTTAACTTATCTAGCTTTCTCAGTGAGTGCGTACCAAATTTCGGGACGAAATTTCTTTCTAGTTGGGGATACTGTGACAACTCGTAATTTGAACTTACTTTGTGTAACGTTACGTGCTTATATGAACTTTTATGATTATTGAATGCTACGATTATATGCTTGGTGTAATGTAATGTATGTATGTATGCTATGGCCCAAACGCACAACGTGTACCGATCGCACAATGTGCAACACAACCGCACAAGCCCATTCGGCTCACTTGGGCTTTACATTTGTACGCGGACCTCTAGGGCAGCCCAAGTTGGGTACGGGCCACTGTAATGCATGTCATGGACAAGAACTAAACGAGCCCATTACATCCCTTGTATGATTTCATTAAAACCTTGGCCCAAAGCCTTAGATCACCGGCCCACACTTGTTTTAAGTATTAACCTTATAAACTCATGAACGTAAAGCATGTTACAAAAATTACATATCACAACAAACCCTACTTTCCTACACGTGTGGCGGCAGTAGCAAGGCTATTGGTTTCGAGTTGCATATCACCTTGGCAGATTGTTTGGTTAGTAATCCCTCCTTAGTCATTTCATGTTAGTGTGATAATGTTTGATTAGTTGTTGCCTGGGCCGATCAAGTGTATCACCTTGCTTGTATGATTATTGAATCTATGTTTGCTATGATACCGTGTGTGTGTGTGAATGATATTCTTGTGAACCGGATATGCATAATAATGTTAATCGACTATGAGGTGTTGTTTTCGGATCGTTAACTAGTTGATGTTCATTAATCGGCTTCATGGTTGTTAAAATCGGATGTGTGTGATTATATGATGAGATGATACATGATTTCTAAATTGATCCTAGTGTCCGAATGTGTTACACAAGAACTCGGATTGTTTGTTAATTTGGAATCGTTGAATTGATTATGTGAATGGAATGTTTTGGTCCTTGTTCATGTTGTTTATGTTTTGATTAGATTAGGGTTCATGTGAAATTGATACTTGATTGCCTTGTTTGATCGAAAAAGTGTAAAACAAGAAACTGATTAGTTGTTAATTGATATGTGATAAATTGGAAACTTGGTAATTGATTGGCAAGATTTAGGGATTGTAACCAACTTGCATATAATCCGGATATATTAAAACTAATCGCACAACAAGTCGGTCGCACAAGACTTCTTGGTCGTCCAAGAAGTCCAATCACACAAGACGTTGTCAACCGCACAAGGTTGCGGAATCGCACAAGTTATCTTGTTGTTCACTGTTGGACTTATCATGTTGATCGGGCCTTTAAGTCCAAGACCTCACTCGCACAAGGTGACATCAGACGCACAAGGCATCCTTGGTCGCACAAGTGATGATGTTTTTTAATTATTGGGCCTTAAAGCCCAAATCAACGACCGCACAACCCATCTGGATGTTACAAAGTTACCCGGATCGCACAAGTCACTCATCCACTATTTGGACTGTTTTGTTATTGGGTCACTTATGCTTCTATTTGGGCCGAACCGACTATCGGATTGTTTATGTCATTGGGCCGGGCAGTAGGCTGATCGCACAACCCATTGTGGATCGCACAAGTGGTGCGGATCGCACAATAGGTTGGGCCACCTTTATATTGGGCTTCATTTTTGGGCTTGTATAAGTGTTTGCATGATGTGAAATTCATTGTCAATATGTGATACGTGTTCTTGCCATGAGTTATGCGTGTTCGTAACGTGTTAACTTATATGATACATACGTGCATTGCTTGAGTCAAAACCTGACATGTATGATAAACCTGCTAGGACGTGGTTGATCACATTGTAGCTTAACTGAACCTTTTCGTGTATCATACCGAGCAACCCCAGGTGAGTTCAATGCATTTTCTCAAGCATGCGTCCCGGTAGTTTGGGACAACTGGTAAACATTTGGAAGGGAAACTTTGGGTAAACAACTTAATCGGTTTTGGGTATTGAACATGGAATCTATCATCGGATTGCCTGGAGGGCAATGGGGGTAATTAGTTGATAGCGCTATTAGGTGGGAAACCTCACACCGGGCCGTAAGGACGGGCGTGAACTAATTATCTGGGTATGGCTATGGTTGTTAGAGGCACACTCCTCGGATACATATGGGCACACTCCCTAGGGTATCGAGTGAAGGCAACATAGCATCGGTCGTTAAGAGGCACACTCCTCGGTTACGTAAGGGCGTAGTCCCTAGGGTAACTAACATGAGCAACATCGTAACGCAACATTGAATCGCATTAACATACATCTGGTAACTCAACACGTTAACAAAACCTTGAACTCACCAGCGTAGTCTGACACACTTGTTTGCATGCTTGTAGGTCATTAACGTTTGGAACATGGACTTGCTATCTGGGAGTGCTGGAGTGGTCATGGATCGAGACTCTTGGATTGACTTATAAACTATACATTGATTTTGAATATTATTGTGAAACGATTGCTAAACGATTACATGCTTCCGCTACACAACTTTTGAGAATTGATATCATGTTGACATCTTATTTTAGTAATCAATGTCATGACTTATTTAAATATTTGTCATTGGTTCAATGTGATTGGTGGCTCGAACTCTGATGCGTAACACGCCTCGCGGGGTTTCCGCAGGTGGAATTTTGGGGGTGTTACAGTTGGTATCAGAGCCACTGGTTATAGTGAACTAGGTTTTAAAACGTTTTTGTAAAACCAGACTATAACCGAACACCCTCGAAAATCGATCATGACACTCAGCTCCAGATTGCAAGGTTAGTCTTTCGTATACTCAATGTACTACGTAACTAGTGGACACTTACATATGTTATTGCATGCTGGTGCACATTAAACACAATAGTACGAACTTACGTACCCCTAGCACATGTTATATGACTGATAGGGTGGTAATTCCCTCATTCGTGACTTAAGTTATGTGATGCTCTTTGTTTGCTATTCGAGTTGGGGGAACCATTCGACATGAGTTAGGAGGAGCTGAGATGAGCATGCAAATCACAATATTATTGTGGGTGCACACATAATAATAATGTGGGGTGCATGCGAGTCCCAGTGAGGCTTAACAAGTGAAGGAGGGGTTCCGCTCTGTTAATTGATCAGTGTGAAACATAACAAACTAATAGGAGTCATAACAGTGATCGTCTCCTACTCAAATGTGACTTTCTCACCTCTCCTTGAATCCTTTTGAAATCGCAATGCTATCGAGTATTACTTAAACGTCCCTTTGGAACGCCTAGCGAACTAAGTAGAATGCTAGGTGCTTGTACGAACGTCCCTGAGTGGATGTTGCAGCGTCCATGATTGGTTTATATCCCTTTTCTTTCCCCCTCACTCCTCTTTGTTGTTGGAACTCAATATACTCACATCTCAGACCCTGAAGGGCGGTCACACCTGCAACACTCTGGAAACCTACCGTGTTTTACCCAGTCAACTTGTAAGAGCGATGGGGCATAAGGGTAAATTTAGTACTCTACCGACTTCAACGTTTGAACGACCCCAATTATTGACAATGAACATCAACGATTTGACTCCAAACGAATCCTTAACTCTAGTCAGCAACTTATGGGAGCCGACTTTTATGAATCAATCGAAACGTAAACGATGACAATCGACCAGGATGTGGACTGTAACTTCCAACACAACGAGTAGCACCCTGGAACTTAGCACGAAATATGAAGAAATGGACACCGTTGGTGAAGGATCGTAGAGTCCTGTTTCGAGCAACAACATTAGAAGCAACAACTATCGTGACATCAAGGTACTTGTAATAGTAGCTTACATTATGGAAATGAAGGTGCCTACGACATGTAATGGCAGTTGATAATTCAAGACGACAACAACAAAGGGAGCGATGACAGTATGGTAGAAATCCGTGTGATTGTAACAATAACACCAGCAGTGGTGCTCGCGAAAGGATATTTAGGATTGACGTGGGCGACGACAGGACAATAACAACATGGTAGTTTGGATGGATAGCAAATCTCTTCAGCTCGATTCCGTTTAACCCTGATGCTTCTTGAAACCAAACCTGTTATGAAACCGGCTGATGGCAGGTCAGCGGAAACCGCATATGTTAGTTGGGATGCAAACTCGATATTTTGGGGGACAGACATTCGACACCGGTCATACCTCTGCTATCCTTGGCAGTTATGGCGCAATAGTTAGTGTTGGTGGGTTATTAGGACATATCGCCCGGACGTACCCTGTGAGAAGAAACTTAGCGTCACTACATGCTCTAAAGTACCAGAGCGGTGAAAAGATTAGCATCATGTCAGTACTGACAGCCTCGAAAGCGCCTATGGAAGGAGGACCTCACTGTATTAGCAACTATATCTAATGATCAGACTAAGTAAGATAGGATCGAGGACCCACCGATTGTTGTGACTCATCTCAAAGTGCAATTGGAGGAGCTTTCAGGTCTACTACCACAACTATTAGTCAGAAACTCAGTGATCTCACGATTAGAGGGAGCTCCGAATACTCATACTCTTACCGCCTTACACCAGAAGGGTTGCAAGAACTGTGTAATCTACTACGAGAACTGATGCACAAGAGTTGGTTGGACCCAATTCTCACTTTGGGAAGCCCCAGTTATATCCGTGAAGATAAGCCTTTTTGTGTGTACGTACCAATTATCGAGCACCCATCGAGACGACAGTTGAGAACCGTTTGCCGCGGCCATGTATCGAAAACCGATCAACTAGTTACAAGAGACGAGCTTTCATTCAAGGATTAACTTACGAGCGCATTATTATCAGATGGAAACCCAAGGGGAGAAAGTTCTTAAAGAAGCTTACCAGACGCAATTCGGCCATACAACTTTGCACTCCAAGACCTTTAGAGCGATCATCACACCAGCAGCCTCATAGATCCTGTGAACCGACCGTGCTATTGGGTGACATTTTGAACCCTTTTCAGGGGGAAAGCAACAACATGGACAACTTTTTATCCTATTTGGGAGGTCCTGATGGAGGAGCCACATCACGCGACGTCTTGATAAATGTAGCTTCTAAATTCGAGAGGTACCTTTTGGGTAATGTGATCAACAGAGTGGGAATGCACGTGAATCTCGCTAAGACCCGTTTTCTTTGGAAACTGATCGACACTAAAAGTCCTTTGAGGATACAACGATTTCTTGGTTCCGCTTGATTTATCACAGGAATTTCGAAGGTCGCATAGCTTAGATCCCTTTAGCACAGTGGGGTGCCGTGTTCGCGAAAGACAGAACGAGAGGACGTCTCTTCAGCTTTCGAATCCTAATTCAGTAAGGTACTGAGCCTCATTTTTTTACCCAAGGGCATGGGTAATACAGTGGTATATCATTATGTTTTGAATCAGAGTCCCAGTTACACGTCGACGCAACACGAGAGAGTAACGACTTACGAAGAATTGCACGACACACAACTGGTGGTGGAAACCGTGGTCTTTGGAGTTACACGGAGGCATTACTTGGATGGTACCAAATGCGTTACTTAGACCGATCACAAGGGCCTTCCGTGTACTCTGGTTTCGAAAGAGCTAAATCAGTAAATGGCATCGTTGGATGGAACTTCTGGGCGGATTACGACTGTGGAACCTGAACATGTATGGACTTTGCAGCTCGCCATCGACTCCAACCCACCTGACCCAACTCGTTCTGTACAAACTAGGGAACTATCGGGAGAGAATTTTCAAGTTGAGTCCATGCGGGGCATGGAAGAGCAACCTTGGTGAAACGAACGATATTCATTAACTCATAGAACGACTATAAATCTCATTTCACAGCAACGGTAGAGAAGTTGTGGTTAGCAAAACACATCGGCTTCGAAAATTCTATTCAACGGGATTTTAAAGAAAGATGTTTGGACATGTAAATCTTGTACTGATGATGGGGCATGAAAACCCGTCTAACAATGTATGGGTATGACTTTTGACTTTGGGAAGAGTCAAGGCGAAGTATAAGAAACTGGCAACACCTATGTGGAAGATGGGAGCAGACTGCAATGAATGCTGCCACTAGTCTATTTACAACTCGAAATGGAAACACAAACAGCAACATTCGTTGATCGCTGGATGTGACCAGCACACCTCCTTGCAGTCAAGGGAACTGATGAGTCTTCTCAGCTTGTAAAAAATTTCTCTGGAAGAGACGGATTATAGGCATGAGGTGCCAACTCCTATTACCTATTGGACTATACCTAGTTTGAGGCGGGCATGGCGCACACCTTTGGCTCACGTCTTGACATGAACATTACGTATTACTGTAGGACAATCGGACAAGGTGACGAACCATCTGAGCACACGAAGGCATGTTGTAAGTATGTGCATAACTGACTTTAGTAAACGTTTGGGAAGGACACTTATCTTGGGGAGAAGCTCTAATGCAGCTGCACCATGATAGTATGCATATAGCCCATGCTGAGGCATAACCTGGACAGTAACTCTAATCTCCTTGCTGGGCTAATGTAGTTGACAACGTAATCGCAGGTCCAGGACCTGAGCTCAAAACTCTCGAACATTGCTTAGATCGGAAATTGTTTGATGGCAGCGCATGAGCGCTAGGAAAGCTGATTAGCTTAGGAAACACTGGGAGTTTGTTGTAGGCAAACGTGTCATATCGAAAGCATCACCCTGGGGGGGGGGGGTGCGGTATGCTATAGAAAACATGGCAAGCTTACTTTACGACGCGTGAGACATTCGGATTACTGAAACAAACGGTGACTTGGCTCACAAACTCAGGCTAATTGATGAAACGGGATAACTATCGTAATGGTATGTATGCCTTAGGTTTAAGGCAGTGATGGCCCGATGAAACCCTGGTGATACCCTTACCGGAATTTGAGGTCATCGGATCAGTTGTATATATCAGGGAATCTATCGAAAGCATGGGCTAAGAAGTCAAGGTTCGCTAGCATGAGTCATATGACAATCGTGAGGGCTTGTTAAACTTCAATATGTGGACTGAAGTTCACATAGGAACGGAAGGATATGTTAAAACTTCAATGTTCTCAATTGTTTAAGGGATTGAACCAACTCTTGATATCACTGGTGAATTTCGGGACGAAATTTCTTTCATGTTGGGGAGGATGTGACACCCCAGGAAAACCAGCAAACGATATAACTTACCTAGCTTTAACTTATCTAGCTTTCTCAGTGAGTGCGTACCAAATTTCGGGACGAAATTTCTTTCTAGTTGGGGATACTGTGACAACTCGTAATTTGAACTTACTTTGTGTAACGTTACGTGCTTATATGAACTTTTATGATTATTGAATGCTACGATTATATGCTTGGTGTAATGTAATGTATGTATGTATGCTATGGCCCAAACGCACAACATGTACCGATCGCACAATGTGCAACACAACCGCACAAGCCCATTCGGCTCACTTGGGCTTTACATTTGTACGCGGACCTTTAGGGCAGCCCAAGTTGGGTACGGGCCACTGTAATGCATGTCATGGACAAGAACTAAACGAGCCCATTACATCCCTTGTGTGATTTCATTAAAACCTTGGCCCAAAGCCTTAGATCACCGGCCCACTTGTGCGTAAACGAACAAAAATTGTAGCCGGCCCACACTTGTTTTAAGTATTAACCTTATAAACTCATGAACGTAAAGCATGTTACAAAAATTACATATCACAACAAACCCTACTTTCCTACACGTGTGGCGGCAGTAGCAAGGCTATTGGTTTCGAGTTGCATATCACCTTGGCAGATTGTTTGGTTAGTAATCCCTACTTAGTCATTTCATGTTAGTGTGATAATGTTTGATTAGTTGTTGCCTGGGCCGATCAAGTGTATCACCTTGCTTGTATGATTATTGAATCTATGTTTGCTATGATACCGTGTGTGTGTGTGAATGATATTCTTGTGAACCGGATATGCATAATAATGTTAATCGACTATGAGGTGTTTTTTTCGGATCGTTAACTAGTTGATGTTCATTAATTGGCTTCATGGTTGTTAAAATCGGATGTGTGTGATTATATGATGAGATGATACATGATTTCTACATTGATCCTAGTGTCCGAATGTGTTACACAAGAACTCGGATTGTTTGTTAATTTGGAATCGTTGAATTGATTATGTGAATGGAATGTTTTGGTCCTTGCTCATGTTGTTTATGTTTTGATTAGATTAGGGTTCATGTGAAATTGATACTTGATTGCCTTGTTTGATCGAAAAAGTGTAAAACAAGAAACTGATTAGTTGTTAATTGATATGTGATATATTGGAAACTTGGTAATTGATTGGCAAGATTTAGGGATTGTAACCAACTTGCATATAATCCGGATATATTAAAACTAATCGCACAACAAGTCGGTCGCACAAGACTTCTTGGTCGTCCAAGAAGTCCAATCACACAAGACGTTGTCAACCGCACAAGGTTGCGGAATCGCACAAGTTATCTTGTTGTTCACTGTTGGACTTATCATGTTGATCGGGCCTTTAAGTCCAAGACCTCACTCGCACAAGGTGACATCAGACGCACAAGGCATCCTTGGTCGCACAAGTGATGATGTTGTTTAATTATTGGGCCTTAAAGCCCAAATCAACGACCGCACAACCCATCCGGATGTTACAAAGTTACCCGGATCGCACAAGTCACTCATCCACTATTTGGACTGTTTTGTTATTGGGTCACTTATGCTTCTATTTGGGCCGAACCGACTATCGGATTGTTTATGTCATTGGGCCGGGCAGTAGGCTGATCGCACAACCCATTGTGGATCGCACAAGTGGTGCGGATCGCACAATAGGTTGGGCCACCTTTATATTGGGCTTCATTTTTGGGCTTGTATAAGTGTTTGCATGATGTGAAATTCATTGTCAATATGTGATACGTGTTCTTGCCATGAGTTATGCGTGTTCGTAACGTGTTAACTTATATGATACATACGTGCATTGCTTGAGTCAAAACCTGACATGTATGATAAACCTGCTAGGACGTGGTTGATCACATTGTAGCTTAACTGAACCTTTTCGTGTATCATACCGAGCAACCCCAGGTGAGTTCAATGCATTTTCTCAAGCATGCGTCCCGGTGGTTTGGGACAACTGGTAAACATTTGGAAGGGAAACTTTGGGTAAACAACTTAATCGGTTTTGGTTATTGAACATGGAATCTATCATCGGATTGCCTGGAGGGCAATGGGGGTAATTAGTTGATAGCGCTATTAGGTGGGAAACCTCACACCGGGCCGTAAGGACGGGCGTGAACTAATTATCTGGGTATGGCTATGGTTGTTAGAGGCACACTCCTTGGATACATATGGGCACACTCCCTAGGGTATCTAGCGAAGGCAACATAGCATCGGTTGTTAAGAGGCACACTCCTCGGTTACGTAAGGGCATAGTCCCTAGGGTAACTAACATGAGCAACATCGTAACGCAACATTGAATCGCATTAACATACATCTGGTAACTCAACACGTTAACAAAACCTTGAACTCACCAGCGTAGTCTGACACACTTGTTTGCATGCTTGTAGGTCATTAACGTTTGGAACATGGACTTGCTATCTGGGAGTGCTGGAGTGGTCATGGATCGAGACTCTTGGATTGACTTATAAACTATACATTGATTTTGAATATTATTGTGAAACGATTGCTAAACGATTACATGCTTCCGCTACACAACTTTTGAGAATTGATATCATGTTGACATCTTATTTTAGTAATCAATGTCATGACTTATTTAAATATTTGTCATTGGTTCAATGTGATTGGTGGCTCGAACTCTGATGCGTAACACGCCTCACGGGGTTTCCGCAGGTGGAATTTTGGGGGTGTTACAAGTAAAGCACCTAAGAATACACATTATTATGTTACTACTACTAATAGCAACTTTTGCGATTTAGCACATTAGTCATGATAGGCGTATGCGGAGGTGTATGATAACCAAACAAACAAACACGGCAATTTAAATAGCATAATTCTCTGTAATTCGTGTTGCATAAGTGTTTACGAATGTAAAGCGTTTAGGCATATAACGGTGCAAGGTGATGAAAAAGTATTTAGCATAACATAACCCTTTGTTTATATCGAATCTCAGAATACAAGACGGTTACAAATCGAAGTGAAAGCAAACGGGTAACGAACCGAAAAGTAGGGTTGTTACATCCAACTTCTCAGGGACAAGCTATGCGATGCACCAATACTATCTCTACCTGAAGGCACTGAAGACTTCGTGGTATACTGTGACGGTTCGTGTCAAGGTTTGGGTTGCATGCTCATGCAACGCCAAAAGGTCATCGCCTATGCATCATGACAATTGAAGGTTCATGAGAGGAATTATACCACCCACGACCTGGAGCTAGGCTCAGTGGTATTTTCCTTGAAGATTTTGCGTCATTATTTGTATGGTACTCATTGTACGATATTCACAGACCACAAGAGTTTGCAGCACATATTTGATCAGAAGGAATTAAATATGCGCCAGGGACGTTGGGTTGAGTTGTTGAACGATTACAACTGTGAGATCAACTACCACCCTGGAAAGGCAAATGTGGTAGCAGACGCCTTGAGCCGAAAGGAAAGGGTTAAGACCTTAAGAGTTCGAGCCCTGGAAATGACGATTCGAACGAATCTCACATCACACATTAATGATGCACAAAAAGAAGCCCTCAAGGAGGAGAACCTTAAAGCTAAATATCTCCGAGGTATGGAGAGACAATTGGTGCCAAACGAAGAGGGAACCTTATACTTTATGGGACGCATTTGGGTTCTGCTCTTTGGCGGTGTATGAGAGATAGTCTTTGATGAGGCTCACAAGTCAAGGTACTCGATCCACCTAGGATCAGACAAAATGTATCAAGACTTGAAAGAATACTATTGGTGGCCGAATCTCAAGAATGACGTTGCTGCTTACATTGGGAAATGCCTAACATGCGCTAAGGTTAAGGCCGAGTATCAGAAACCATCAGGTCTACTGCAATAACCTGAAATTCCCGTATGGGAGTGGGAACAAATATCGATGGATTTCATAACAAAATTGCCAGGACCCCTAGAGGGTATGACATGATATGGGTAATAGTTGATCGATTAACCAAGTCTGCACACATCCTACCAATTCGGGAGAAAGATAACACTGGAGCTTGCTGAGCTGTATCTTAAGGAAATTGTGGCACGTCATGGAGTGCCTATTTCGATAATTTCAGACAGAGATGGACGTTTTGTATCAAGGATCTGGCAATCCTTTCAAGAGGCCTTTGGATCTCAATTGGATCTGAGCACGGCCTTCCATCCGCAAACAGACAACCATGGCGAACGAACTATACAAACTCTTGAAGACATGCTTCATGCATGTGTAATGGATCTAGGAGGCAGCTAGGATACTCACCTACCCTTGGTCGAGTATTCCTATAACAACAACTATCATACGAGCATAAAAGCCGCACCATTCGAAGCTTTTTATGGCCGCAAGTGTCGTTCACCATTGTGTTGGGCAGAAGCTGGAGATAGACAGTTGATTGGTCCCGAACTTGTTCAAGATACGACTGACAAAATCATTCAAATCCGAGACCGGATCAAAGATGCTCGCGATCGACAAAAGAACTACACCGATCGCAGATGGAAACCTTTAGCCTTCAAGGTGGGAGACAAAGTTTTACTGAAGGTCTCACCTTGGAAAGGTGTAGCAAGGTTCGGAAACCGTGGAAAGTTGGATCCACGGTACATTGGACCATTCAAGATCTTGGAAAAGATTGGTACCGTAGCGTATAAACTGGAGTTACCGAAGGAACTAAATGGTGTACATGATAAATTCCATGTGTCAACCTCAAAAAAAGTCCAACTCAGGAAACAGTAATCATCCCTGCGAATGAAGTACATATCGACGACAAACTCCGATTTACAGAATAACCTGTTGAGGTCATGGACTGGAAGGTCCAGAAAACAAGGAGAAGTCGCATTAAACTTGTTAAAGTACGTTGGAAATCTAAACACGGACCCGAGTACACTTGGGAACGTGAAGACCAGTTTAAAGCCAAGTACCCCCACTTATTCGAGAAAGCTCCTGCAAGAGATAACTCAGCTTGAATTTCGGGACGAAATTCTATTAACGGGGGGAGACTGTGACAACTGGCACAAAACCGGTAAGTTCCATACTATTTTAATTATTATTTATTATTTGCATTATGTGCTTAAACGTCAACATTATGTGATTACTTGCTTGACATATGAATTCATACATGGTTTATATTTCAAATATTGCATAGTGCAATTACATTAAGCGTCGCGTAAAAAAGACTAGTAAACACACCAGTAAGACACGATGTGTCAGCACTTCCGTAGAAAGCAGTCAGACAGTAGATTTAGGGTCTAGGAGTAGGTCCAACATCTAAAACACAATAAAACCCAAGTGTGGATACAAGGGTTAACATATACACTTTCTAGAAGCTAAAATAAGCACTAAAAGACACCCAGAACTCACTTTAAATGCAAAATTCTGCAGAATTCAGCAGAAAAACATCAAAAACAACATTTAAACATTGAAAAATTATGTAGAATTTGATGTTTTAGTGTCTAGAATAACTAACCTTCTGGGGTAGCCCAGTTGGCCAGCCTCACCCACCCTCTCCCTAGAGGTCCCGGGTTCGAATCTTGGTGTCCGCAACCCACGGCCAAGCTCTTCGCTCTCGGTTGGGTATTCACCCCCAGGCAGCTATGGGGCTAAGCTAGCTTGTGGAGTGTGATCACTCCAGCGGTTGGGAGGACCGTGGAATATCCCCCCTAGTGTCCAGAATAACTTGTAAAGTGTCAGGAATTAAAACTGTCACAAAGGTGCTTCATACCTAGTAAAACTACACAATTTAGCACTTTAACGAACCGTTACCGAACGAATAACCAGACACTACCCAAAAATTCAAAACTAGACTAGAAACATTGTTTTTATGATATAAAGCTAGTGTTGGTGATGAAACACCTTAAAAATCATAAAAACACATAAACACACTTAATATTACATAAACCTTCTAACTTACACTCATAACCCTCAACTTCCAAGATTTTGCACTTTATCCCCCCCCCCCTCATGTTGTAACCGGCCCAAGGTGGTCCCCACCACCTTTCCCGTTAAAAAATTCACAATGTGCTCTAGAGATGAAACACATAGACTCTTGGATAAACACTTGTTGGAAGATTGTTATAAAGAACCTTTAGATGTAAAACAAGATCATTTCCATACTTTCAAACTTCATCTTCTCCTCCTTTGCTCTCTATACCTCACGACCAATAACACACACACACACATATATCTTCATTTTCACTTCTAAACCAAGCAATCTAAGGGTATACAAGGGTGCACAAGGATGATCTAAGAAGGTTTGGAGCACAAGAAGAGAAAGGACCACCTTGTGGAGCTTTTAACCACCTATCTTCTTCATTCTTCATCTTCATCTTCTTTGTGCCACTTCCCTAGCCAATAGAGCTAGTAGTAAGCTTGCTAAACTCTATTTTACTTCATGATAGTGTCATGTACAAGTTGCCCCATCTAAGAAACTAAACTTTAAAAGATGAAGATGTGAAGATCTAACATAATCTAAAGGAAAACACGTGATTTTAGTGATGTTTGATGTTTGTGATGAAGTTGTTGTTGTTGAATCTTGTGTTTATGTTTAGATCTATCATGTTAAAGCTTGTTAGAAGCTTAGATCTACAAGTTTAAGCATGGATCTTGAAAGATCCATGGTTAAACTTGAAGATGAACTTGAAAGACCATTATGTGAACTTGAAAAATGATTTTAAAGCAAGATCTTGTGTTCTTGAAGTAACTAAGTTTATGTAAAGTTAAGTATGGATCTTGGAAGATCCATGATGAAAAATGATTTTAAACATAAAGATCTTTTAAATAAGCACAAGAATGGTTTTAGAACATATTTTTCAAGACTTTAAAACCCTAAAACTCATGGATGGTTTAGTTAGTAAGTTAAAGTTTCATAAAAAGTTTGTTGTTTAAAATTAACAAGAACACTTGTTTTTGAAAGATCCTTGTATGTGAAGTGTAGATCTAAAAGACTACACATTTTTAACAAAAATCAAGTTCATCATAAGGTTTTACATGATAAAATTAGTGTATGTTACTTGTGAAAATTGCTTTTGGTGATGAAAAGAAAATAAACACATGTTTTGAAAACATGGGAAACCTCCATTTTTAGGGGAAACTATGGAAAATTTTTTATAGAATTTTAACACTTAACAAAATATAAGTTTTGATGAAACTTATTCCCCAAAAATTCATTTAAAAATATTTATCAAGGTTTCCTAATTTTTGTACAAAATTTCAAGCTGAGAAATAAGGATTTCTTCAAGTTAAAATCAATATTAAGTATATATATTTTAGGAAAAATATATATATTTAGTGATCACCAAATTGTGTGCTAAGTGTATATTATGTGTATTATATCTAGTAGTGTATTATGATCATGAAAATACACTAAATACTCTCAAGGAGTATCACCAACAAAATACACATAAAAATACATGACAAATACTTAAGAATATTCATACAAAATAACCTATGAAAGGGTATATGGACAATATATGGACAAATTTGGACATAAATATATATTTGGACAAATCTATGTATATATATATATATATATATATATATATATATATAGGGTCATGATTTAGAGAAAACGGTGGAAAGTGTGAGAATGGTGAGAACGGTTATGGATTGTCCGACCAAAACAATCTATGGACTAGATTGGCGCGGTGGCGTTTTCGTAAATAACATCAATTTTATTACGTGGACGCGCTTCATTAAGGGTAAAAAAAAGGTAAAACGTCATTTCTCACAAAAACGCAGTTGAAAATATAAAACGCCAAATAAATAAAAAATGCCAATTTTATCACTGCGTAGTTTTTTCTGTGTTTTAATTTAAGCTCTTAGGCTACAAAAACGCCACAAATGTGAAACGCCATAATACATAACGCCAAGCCTTACATCCAGATAAATGTTAATTACATTTTTTTATAAAAATAATATCTCGCCTAAACTACGCGCCAAAAAAATCCTATAAATAGAAACGTCTCACCACCTTCCGTTTATCACACCAAAAAAACACACAAAAAACACAGTGGTTCCTAAAAAAAAATACAACTCAATGTAAAATGCCAAAAAATACAACGATGGCAAACATCTTTTCTTTGATACTCAGTAATGTTCTGCATGAAATTTCATTGAATGATTTTTTAGGTGAGTGTTGTTAGTGCATACATCTATCGACTTCGTCTTGTATCGAGTCTTGCACTAGATAGGTTAGATCAGGGCTCGCTGTACTAGAAAATAGGAAAGTTTAGTGTGATTTAGGCTGATTCCGCTTGAAATGGAACCTGATCATTTCAAGAGAAATCATAAGTTCTAATTCCGCTTGAATGGATATTGTGAGATTTCGCTTGAGTTGCTGATTCCGCTTGAGCATGTTCAAGCGAAATCAGGCAGCCTATATATATGTGTTGGAGCGAAATCATTTGTATCAATTGTGATTTTGGATACCGAAGTGCTGCCGGTTTATCCAGTGATTGTACAAGCTGTAATATCAATCAGAAGAGTGTTTAAAGTGAAGAACAAGCAGTGTCTAAGTCTGTTTCTTGTTTTCCGCACCTGAAACAGATCAAAGCTCCTCTGAACGACTCGTTCGGGTCATTACACGATCCTACAAGTGGTAGCAGAGCTCAGGAGGAGGAGTTCTGCAGATTACAGCTGTATTTCATTGTGTTTTCTGACTTCTACACCTTCTTTCTTGAATAAACAAAATTTAACGGTTAAAATCAGCCAAATTTTTTATAGATTGTGTATAATTGAATATTAACAAACCCTTGAAAGTTTCACATTAAAATTCGGTTTAAAAATGACTCAAATGGACCATAAACCTGATTCCAATCAAAGGAACAGCTTCTGATTCCGCTTCAAACTTGTTATCCCGCTTGAAAGTTTCAAGCGAAATCAGTGTTTTCGATTCAAAAACGTTATTCCGCTTGAAAGGTTTCAAGCGAAATAAGTGATTTCACTCGAATTATCTGATTCCGCTCGAAAATCCTTATTCCGATTGACTTTCAAGCGAAATCAGGTCATTTTACCTAAAAGTCTTATTTCGCTTGAAGTGCTTATCTCACTTGAAGTTGTTTTTCAGGTGATTTCGCTTGAACAGGTTTTGTGATTGAAAATTTGATTTCACTTAAGAAGAGTTATTTCGCTTAAACTTGCAAGAATCATGAGTGACGAATTTTACAACGCGTTTGCCACATCTTCGATTAATCCGGCTTCCATTGCTCAAAACATGAATCTGGAAAATGAAACCGGAACTACTCAAAAACCCCCGAAGCTAATGAGTATTGAGGAGTATTACGGATGGAAAGACAGATTCGAGAACTGGGTTCAAGCTAACCATCTAAGATCGTGGGAGTGTATATTGAAGAGATATGTTCTACCACGTACTGAACTGCAAACTGAAAAACAAATCTCTGAGTTTAATGATAAAGAACGAGAAATGTATAGAGCTTAAAAAATGATGATCAGTTTACTTCAGCAAGCCATCAAAGAAGACATCTTTGTGTTACTTCAACATGACAAGACCTTAAAATCAATCTGGGATGCTCTTAAAGTTAAGTTTGAGGGTAGTGAAAATATGATTAAGAGCAAAAAGGCATTACTTAAGAAAGAATTTGATCTTTTCACTAGTTTGCCCGGAGAAGATACAAAGAAGCTAATTGAACGATATTGCCATTTAGTGCGATCTATGTCGATGCTGAGCATAACCAAAGATCGTGAAGAATGGGTCGACAAGTTAGCTGATGCTTTACCGCAAAAAGAGTGGGGTACTTACTTGATGATCTTGAAAAACATTGGAGTTTATGATGATTTGAAAATTTCTCAGTTCATCGAGAGGATTGAGAGTCAAGACCTGGAACAGCAAAAGATTGCGAGGATGAACAATCCAAGTGGTCAACAAGATGTGAAAATGTACTACAAAGGTAGTGTTCCAGAAGCTGAAAGAAGCCCGAAGATACAAACTGCATTTAGTGCTAGAGATTCATCTGAAAAAGTTGATCAAAGTTCAAACAAAAGCAGTGGTTTCTCTTCATATCCAAGTGTTAATCCAAAAGATACAACGTCAAGCTTTCATTCTCAAAGCACAAAAACTGGAAATGGTTATGTGATACAGTGCAACATTGCGTTGAATCTTCCAGATGGTCAAAGTTTTTCTGAAGAGGTTGTGAAAGATCACATGACATTACTTGGTTCCGTGCTTCTATCTTATGAAGGATTGGTTGCTGGGAGGATCGGAAATCCTATGCTAACAAAGGAGGATTACGATCAGATAGACGCTGAAGAGATGGAACTAATGGACATCAAATGGTGTCTAGCTAGTGTCCTTAGAAGAGCTGAGAAGTTTAAGATGATTACCGGGAGAAATGACTTTCTTGATGCACATGTTTCTACTTTAGGTTTCGATAAATCTAAAGTTACTTGTTTTAAATGCAGGGAGAAAGGTCATTTCAAGAGAGAATGCAAGAATAGAGAAGCGAATGATGCAAAGAATCCGTTCGGAAAAGATGACTACTACCGGAAAGCCATATATCAACAAGTTAGTCAGCAACAACAACAAGAACCACAAGTGGCTCATGGTAGAAAAGTGATAGAGGATTCAAAGAGAGCATGTTTGGGGAATCAAGAAAGTTCTAACTGGAACAAGTACATTTCATCTGACAGCAAAGCATGCCTAATCAATCAAGATGATGAAAGGCTACCTGAAGGCTTTAGCTGGGATATATTTGTTGATGAAAAAGGAGAGTTTAAAGCTTTCATTTCTAAGATTGTGAAAGAACCAGATATGTTTATTGAATGGATGAAATCAATTGGTGTTAGTGTGAAAAATGAAGATGAAAAATATGTTTCATCAGAAGAATGCTCACAGAGTTCAGATGAAAGTTTACAAAGTGATGAAAGTTCAGAAAGAGAAGCTGTTTTTGATCAAACACCATCTGATTCTTGTTCTTCGGATGACAATGCTGACAAGCCAATAGAGTTTGATCAATCACCAATTGATGACAGTAGTGATGATGAGGAAGAAAAACATATTAATGTTGCAAAATCTCATCTTTCTCCTGAAAGTTTTCATTTTTATTTTGCAGATCGTTTGGAGAAGTTGAAGGAGAGACGAGCAGCAAAAGAACAAAAGCAAATGAAGCCTGAAAGTGTTGCTCAAGAAGATGAGACTATTCAAAATGAAGAAATTAAAAGTGTTACTGAGGAGGTTGGTGAAGCAGAAAAAGTGACTGAAGTTGAAAAAGTTGTTGAATCTGAAAAGATTATTGAAGTAGAAAAGATTGTGGAAGTTATCAAGCCTTGCTCAAAGTGTCTTGAATCTTGCAAAGAATGTTCAGCTAAAGATGAAAAGTTGGCTGAATTTGAAAAGATGAAGGATCAATTACTGTTCAATCTTAACTATGTGAAGGAGTCTTATGATGTTTTGAGCAGAACAGTAAACGGTCTTCAAAAGACAAATTCTGAGAGAGAAGACGCTTTGACCATGATGAACACTACAATGATGACGAAACAAAAGGCTATAATTCATTACATTGAAGAAAATGCTAAGCTGAAACAAGAGTTGGAGACTGAGAAAATTGAGAATGAGAGAATCAGACGTTTGTTACAAAGTTATTCTAGTTCTGATTATCTTATTGATCGAATTTATCCAACTGTTGCAGGTTTCGAAGCATTTCAGGATGAAAAGTCAAAGAAGAAGGATACTGGTAAGAAACCGAGTGTTAGCTATAACAAGTGTCCGCCTCCGATCTGGGAAGGTTATTCTCCCAGAAAACCAAATGAGGAGCAAGTCGAAAAAGCAGTCAATATAAAGTTAAAAACCGATACAACTGATGAATTACCAAAAAACATTGACGTCACGTTCACCTCGTCTGACACTGATCATGAGTCTGAGTTAATAAAAAAGGTGGTCGATCAGGTGTTGGATACTGATGAGGAGTCTGAGTCAAAATCTGAGTATGGAGTGTCAAGTTCGTCAGTCAACAGTCAAAAATCATCGGTTAAACGAGTTTACAGTAAAGAGTTTTTGTTATCAAAATCGAATTTGAATGATGAAACATTCGAAGTAGTTTATACTTTGAATGATTCTAACAAATTATGTTATAACAAAGAGTTTCCAATAAGAAGTGTCAAAACGGAAATGATTAACAAGGCTTTCAAACTAATAGAAATTAATATTCCTGAATTGAAAGTTTTGAAAAATCTTAAAAAACCTAAAAAATACACTTCAAGAGTTCAACAGCGATTAAACAAGAAAAAGGGTTCAATTCTGGTTCTGGTTTTCAAAAGAAACCAAACCATAAGGGTAACTACAAAAAGAAAGGATTGGGTTTTGTTCCACCAGAAAACTATAAAAATGACAAAATTTCTAAAACGAATACAAAATTTGTTTCAGGTGGAAGTGCAGAAGAAGAACAGAAGAAACCGTTCTGGAGGCAATCAAACCAGGAGTTTCTTGCTGAGATGAAAAGAAAAGGAACTGGAGTTTTTCACAGAAAAGATACTTGAACCTGTTTCAAATGCAATGAAGCTGGTCACATTGCATCAACTTTTTCTCAAATGACAAAACCAAAACAGGGAGTATTTGAAAAACTTAAAGAAAAAGTTGTCGATGTTGAACCACCAACTGAAAAATTTAAAATTTTTGAAAATTCGACTTATGAAGTTGGTGAGAGTTCAAAGAAAAATTTTTACAAAAAGAAAGCCAAAGACAACCAAATGTGGGTTGTTAAGAAGGGTGGTGTAAAAGTCGGCGATGAACCTGATTCCACAAAATCAGAGGAGCCACAGGTTGAGTTAAAAGAAGAAAAATCAGTGTCTTCAGTGGATGATGCTAAAATTCCACCATTGAAGAATGAGAATTTTAAACAAAAGGTTGGTAAGGTGGAAATCTCAAATCAATTCTATTCTGATCAGAAGGAATTTGATGTTGAGAAAGCATTCAATGGGAATGTTAAGAATTTTTTTGGGAAAATGGTCGAGGGAAGGGCCAAAGGGGTTAAAGATTTTTATGCAACAAAGAAAGCAACATATAACCCTACTGAATAAGAGTTAATAACACCCAAGGATGGTAAAACTTGGGTGGAAATTCTTTTCCCTTGAAAAATCAGGACTTGCCGGAGATCCCAAGTTTGTAATCGTGGATCAGGAATCGACATCATTCTTATTATGATAGATTTTGCAAAAAGATTTTAATGTTGATAAATTTTTACAGGTGATGGACTATGCCGGAGCTTCCAGGTTGGTAAGTGTGAAGCAGGAATCGACATCTTTATTGGTAACATGAATCTGTGTAGATGTATTATTCCTACAAGTGGTAAATCAGGGACATTAAGTTGTACTTGATTTTCTTACATGTGCTTTCTTACAAGTGGTACAGAGGTTGATTCTGACAAAGTGATTACTCAAGGTCATTAATTTGAACTTGATGTAATCCTCATATAAGTGGTTGAAAAAACAAGATGATGAACCCGAACCTACAAGTGGTAAAAACAAACTTATTTTCCGGAAAAATCATCTTGATTAAAACAAAGTTAAGTGTTTTGAAATCTTAATGAGAAAATAGTTTGTTGAAAAGGGGAGTTCTGTTTGTTTATGCCAAGTGAATGGCGAATTGAAGTGATTCGATATCGGTTGTCAACTTTATGTATAGTTTGTTTTCAATTTTTTTTAAATATGTTTGCATTTTAGGTGGAGTAAAAATTTCAGAAAATCCAAAAACATTAGAAAATTTGAAAAAGTAAAAAACATGATAAAATGAAAAATGAGTTTTGTTATGAAAAAGAGGAAATGATAGTACATCAGTGGAATGTCACAACATGCTAAAGAAATGTAAAGTAAAAATGTGATAAACAATCTCACCGCGGATATGCCAGTAGGTTTTTGCACATTTAGTAGATTGTGACGAGATATAAACCTAAATTCAAACTTGCTTATATCGTGGGTAACATTTCTTGGATATATAGGTAATCCCTGAAATCTTGTTTGAAAGGTCCTTCTTTCTGAGATACTAGGTCTTTATACTCAGTGATATCTGGTGTATTATCCCGGGACTTCTGCTGAATGAAAATTCTGACCTAGTCCCCATATAATACTTTCTGCAAATGCTTGAAATATAGAATCGCCCTCAGCAAATATGATGAAACAATAAAATTGATAATCATTGCTGTTGTAAAAAGATCCTCTAAAGGGGACACACCAAAAGTTGAGCCGTCATCTCTCTGCTGAACGGAAGTTCTGACCTGAGCTCTCACGGTTTCGCATCTAACCCCTTTACAGATATCATCTGTGGTATACTCACCTGTAAGACTGAATATCGGGATCTGGATACGGGAGTATATTCAAGTAGTGGGACACGCAAATAAGTTTAAGTTCTTAAAACATTAATATCGTATCTCGGAACAATTGAACTTTGTGTGAAAATTTAAGTGGATCAGTATACTGACAATCTAGGTGAATTGTTTAGAACTTAAAATGTAATCAAGCTTAACTATGTTGGTGATTCGGCTCAGAAACTGATATGATCCTCTTACACAAACTCACAAAAATAGTGTCTGTAAATATTTCTTTACTGCATTTATTTACAATAAAAAATTCAAAAAGATTTTTGACAACTGGTGTTGAAGAGCTGATTTTCAAAATTCCAAGTGCTAGACATGATGACGTGTTTGTGAAAAGGAGTCTGTGTTTGGAAATGAATGTGTTTTGATCAAATCTACAAGTGGTTCATCTGAAGGTTGGTTAAATTTTGAGGGGGAGTATGAATATCTAAATCTGAAATGTTTAAATTTGTGAGGTTTACTTTGAGGTAGAGATTGTGCAGGTGTAAGTCTGAGCCAAGTAACGATTCTAAACTGGATGAAAGCCAGGGCACGATCTTGGAACAACATTAGTAGAGCCAGGTTGATCGATCCTGAGAAGCTTGTTGATGTAGTGAGTGATACGATAAACGAAGATCAAACACGTTGATTCTGTGAATGCCCGTGTTGTTCTTCCCCAACCCCAAAATTCAACCCAAAGGGCTCGGAATTTGAAGTGAAAAACTGTTTTTCTCAAAATTGAATTCTGATCTTTCATTTCACTAGGGCAATACATAAATAGAAACGGAAATTCAAAACGGGCCTAAAAAAGACAACGGGCCAAACACAAGCCCAAAAACAAAAAGCCCAAAATACTTGAAAAAACATAAAAATGGAAAAAACTAATAGAAATAAGCGTTTTTTCGCCACGGACGATGACCCAAACCGCCGTAGGCAGTTTGCAGCAAGTTAGAGCTCGTTCTCCCGTTCGTTTTGACTGGTCACACGCCCCAAACGGACCTCCGTAGCCCAAGTTAGAGCCATTTCAGTGAAGCCCCTTTTGTGACGCGATCTTGGGCCTCCAAGTACCGGATGGCCCGCTCTTCTACGCTTGGGCCCGCATCATTCCCTCCTGGGTAGACAAAATTCGACCTCGAATCCGCAGCAACCTCATCATCAGACGAATCCCCATGAAAAGGCAGCAAATGTTTGACATTGAAAACATCAGAGCAACGAATATGGCTTGGTAACTTCAGACGATAGGCATTAGAATTTATCTTCTGCACAATCTCTACTGGCCCAATCTTCTTGGCTGACAACTTATTATACTCCCCCACTGAGAAGCGATCCTTAGTCAAAACGGCCCAAACAAAATCACCCTCTTCAAAATCAACTTGCCTACGCTTTTGATCTGCAGCTTGCTTGTACTTTGAATTAGCGTTGGCCAAGTTATCCTGCACTGTTTTATGAACATCATGTAACCCAACCACAAAATCTTGCACCTTTTTGGGAACAGAACCTGGTGAAGGAAGTGACATCAAATCAAGAGGACCCCGAGGCTTGGCAGAATAGACCACCTCAAACGGACTAAACCCAGTACTCCTATTAACAGCATGATTATGAGCAAACTCAGCCTGACAAAGCTTTTGATCCCACGACTTCACATGATCACCCACAAGACACCGCAAAAGATTACCAAGTGATCGATTAACAACCTCTGTCTGCCCATCAGTTTGTGGGTGGTAAGCACTGCTAAAATTGAGCTGAGTGTTCACCATTTTCCATAAACTGCGCCAAAAGTGACTCAAGAAACGAGTATCCCGATCAGAAACTATGGAAGACGGCAACCCATGCAAACGATAGATATCTCGAAAGAACAACTGAGCCACATTAACTGCATCCGTTGTCTTCTTGCAAGGAATAAAGTGCACCATTTTAGAAAACCGGTCCACCACGACGAAGATCGAATCATTACCACGCTGAGTACGGGGTAACCCCAACACAAAATCCATGCTAATATCTACCCAAGGTTGCTGAGGAATGGGTAGAGGCATATAAAGCCCTGCGTTGGTAGCTGTGCCTTTTGAAACTTGACAGATCCTGCAACGTCTAACAAACCGTTCAACATCCCTCCGCAAAGTAGGCCAAAAATAAGAAGACTGCACCAGTCGTAAAGTACGGTCTCTTCCCACGTGCCCTTCTCCATGCAGTTCTTTAATTATTTGAAGTCGGAGGCTGGAATTGGGAATACACAATTGATTTTCCTTAAAAAGAAAGCCATCATGCACAAGAAAATCTGCCCTCTTCCCCAACTGCACATCCTGCAAAATGACAGAAAAATATGGGTCTGCTGTGAGCTGTTCCATGAGATTGTCTAGCCCGGGTACAACAACTCTCATAGAAACAAGCAGGCTACTCCTCCTGCTCAATGCATCTGCCACACGATTCGAAATTCCAGACTTATGCTTCACAACAAAGGTAAACTTTTCCAAGAAAGCCATCCACCGGGCATGCTTATGTGACACTTTATCTTGACTGCGGATATGCCTCAGCGAATCATGGTCTGTAAATAAAACAAACTCCTTGTGAAACAAATAGTGACGCCAATGTTTCACAGCCTGGACCACTGCATAAAATTCAAGATCATAAGTGCTATAACGTAACTTTGGCCCAGTCAACTTCTCACTGAAATAAGAAACTGGACGCCCCCCTTGACTTAGGACTGCCCCAATACCACCCTGCGAGGCATCTGTGTGCAACTCAAAAACCCGAGAAAAATCTGGCAAAATAAGAATTGGTGCTGATGTAAGCTTTTCCTTGATTAACTGAAAAGCTGATTCTGCCTCCTCAGTCCATATAAAGGTCTTTCCCTTCATGCAATCAGTCACTGGTGCCATAAGGGAACTGAAATTTCGAATGAACCGTCTATAAAATGAAGCAAGACCATGGAAGCTACGTACTTCAGTTATTGTAGTGGGGGTTGGCCACTGCTTAACAGCCGCTACCTTGGATTCATCCACCTGTATCCCGTCACCAGAAACAACATACCCCAAAAACAGGACCTTAGGGACCATAAAGACACACTTCTTTCTAGCTGCATACAAGTTATCCCTTCGGAGCAAGGTCAAAACCTGCCGTACATGCTTCACATGCTCATCGAAATTAGGGCTATAAATAAGAACATCATCAAAATAAACCACAACAAATTTGCCAATAAAGGGCCTAAACAACTGGTTCATGACCCGCATAAACGTACTAGGGGCATTGGACAAGCCAAAAGGCATCACTAACCATTCATACAACCCCTCACGAGTCTTGAAGGCGGTTTTCCACTCATCCCCAGGCCTGAGTCGGATCTGGTAATACCCACTCTTCAAGTCTAGTTTCGTGAAAATAGTGGCACCGCTAATTTGATCAAGCAAATCATCAAGTCGAGGAATAGGAAACCTGTACCTCACAGTGATCTTGTTAACTGCACGACTGTCAACACACATACGCCACGTCCCATCCTTCTTTGGTGTCAACAGAGCAGGGACAGCACAAGGACTCATGCTTTCCCGAACATACCCTTTAGAAATTAAATCTTCAACCTGCCGACGTAATTCCTCATGCTCCTTTGGACTCATTCTGTAATGGGGCTTATTGGGTAGCTGGGACCCCGGTTCCAAATCAATGTGATGTTGGATGTCTCGTAGGGGTGGCAACCCGGCAGGTAAATCATCTGGGAAAACATCAACAAACTCCTCGAATAACGGAACCATACATTCAGGAATGTCGACTTCCTCGGCCACAGGCTTCCCAATCAAAATAAAAACATTGTCTGCTTCCTCCAACTCATCTTGAAACTGACTAATGGTCAACAAAGTGCCCGACTGTTTCGTGGCTAATTGCTTAGGCTTGCTAGGAACAAGAGTGATCTTCACACCACCAAACAGGAAACTATACGTATTGGACCGCCCGTTATGTTCTATATTACGCTCGTACTCCCAAGGCCTGCCCAACAATAAGTGACAAGCGTCCATAGGGACCACATCACACACGACATCATCCTTGTACGTGGACCCAATGGAAATTGAAACCAGTGCCCTTTTAGATACCGTCACTTCACCTCCCTTTTTCAGCCATTGAAGCTTGTACGGTTTCGGGTGACTCTCTGTCTTCAAGGCCAACTTTTGGACTGCCTCTTCAGAAATCAGATTGTCACAACTCCCGGAATCGATGACGAACGTGCAAACCTTTCCCAAAATGGTACATGTTGAGTGGAAGATGTTATGCTTCAGCCAATCATCCCCATCTGCCTTTGGTGTATAGCAAGAACGTCTAACCACCAAATTCACCCCAACATCACCAGTCACAACCTCCTCTTCATATTCAGTTTCTTCATCGTAGACTGGATTGTTTTCATACTCTTCATATTGTTCGTCCTCAGACTCAGCAAACAAGTGCCTTTTGCCAGCCCTTTTGCACTCCGCCTGACGATGGCCCGTCTCACCACAATTGAAACATCTTGGACCACTACTACTAGCCCCCTTAGAAGTAGGCCCGGTATTGCTACCCCCCGGCTTCTGTTGACTCGGCCCGCCACGAGGCGCCCCACTGCCAGACCCAACGTTTCCCCCAGTAGGGGTAAATGAACCGCCCACCCGACGGTTTTGCTTCTCAAAGGCCAACGCCCGTTGGTGTGCCTCAGGAATGGTTAACGGATCAAAAAGATTCACGGCCTCCATGATTTGAACCCTTAGACCCCCAATATACCGAGAAACAAGTTGCTCCTCCGGTTCTTGAATATCATTCCTCGCAATCAACTGGTAAAACTCTGTGGTATAATCATCAACCGATTTAGCCCCCTGTTTCAAATTCTGCAGACGCTGGTACATCAACCTTTGAAAGTTATGAGGCAAAAAGTTGGACCGCAAGCATTTTTTCATCTTGGTCCATGTCACGATCCTTGACTTCCCGAGCCTGTTTCTGGTTAACTTCAACTGTTGCCACCACGCAGAGGCCCTACCACGTAACCTGGTAGCGATCAAGGCCACCCGCTTATTTTCAGGCACCTCCTTGTATTCAAACACCTCCTCCACGGTAGCCAACCAATCGATGAACCCCTCTGGATTCAAACTAGACCCATCAAATTCTGGAATATCAACTCTAATCCCAGAATCCCAACGCCTGTTGCCCCCTCCACGTTCACCCCTTGGTCTCCCCTCCTGTTCGTCTTCGGAAGCCGAACCGTCACCAAATGGGTTACTAAAATCAGAACCATACCCGCCATCGGGTCCCTGCCTCCTACGATTGATCAAATCGGCCATCCGATCAGTCAACTGATTGACCACTTGATCCAACCGTTCATCCATCCTCGCCATAAGGCGCTGCTCCAACTCTCGTTCATACACTTCATCGAGAGGCCTGTTGTTGTTTCTCCTCGGAGGCATTTTGAGCCAGGAATTCGGCTCTGATACCAACTGATGTAGTGAGTGATACGATAAACGAAGATCAAACACGTTGATTCTGTGAATGCCCGTGTTGTTCTTCCCCAACCCCAAAATTCAACCCAAAGGGCTCGGAATTTGAAGTGAAAAACTGTTTTTCTCAAAATTGAATTCTGATCTTTCATTTCACTAGGGCAATACATAAATAGAAACGGAAATTCAAAACGGGCCTAAAAAAGACAACGGGCCAAACACAAGCCCAAAAACAAAAAGCCCAAAATACTTGAAAAAACATAAAAATGGAAAAAACTAATAGAAATAAGCGTTTTTTCGCCACGGACGATGACCCAAACCGCCGTAGGCAGTTTGCAGCAAGTTAGAGCTCGTTCTCCCGTTCGTTTTGACTGGTCACACGCCCCAAACGGACCTCCGTAGCCCAAGTTAGAGCCATTTCAGTGAAGCCCCTTTTGTGACGCGATCTTGGGCCTCCAAGTACCGGATGGCCCGCTCTTCTACGCTTGGGCCCGCATCACTTGTGTTTAAAGAGCCAGGTTCCGATACCTGAGGACTCGGTGGACAAAGTTCGAGCCAGGCATCGATATTGAACCTGTGAAAGCCTGATTACGATCCTGAAGCAAATGATGCTGATGAACTTAAGGAATGCCAGCACATTGTTAGGGGGAGTCTGTTGATGCTGATAGAAAGTTTGAAGCCCAAAGACTGATAAAGACTGAAGATGTAAAGACTCGACACGATAGACTCATCAACATCTGAGGGGGAGTCTGTTAGTGCATACATCTTTCGACTTCATCCGTATCGAGTCTTGCACTAGATAGGTTAGATCAGGGCTCGCTGTACGAGAAAATAGGAAAGTTTAGTGTGATTTAGGCTGATTCCGCTTGAAATGGAACCTGATCATTTCAAGCGAAATTATAAGTTCTAATTCCGCTTGAATGGATATTGTGAGATTTCGCTTGAGTTACTGATTCCGCTTGAGCATGTTCAAGCGAAATCAGGCAGCCTATATATATGTGTTGGAGCGAAATCATTTGTATCGATTGTGATTTTGGATACCGAAGTGCTGCTGGTTTATCTAGTGATTGTACAAGCTATAATATCAATCAGAAGTGTGTTTAAAGTGAAGAACAAGCAGTGTCTAAGTCTGTTTCTTGTTTACCGCACCTGAAACAGAAGAAGCTCCTCTGAACGACTCGTTCGGGTCATTACACGATCCTACAAGTGTAGTAAGATTTTGCTGCATGAGATGGACAAAATTCAAGAAAGAGGGACTGATGACACCCATATGTCATTCTGTCATCTTTGTTCTTGAAGAAGGTTTGGATGATTAGAAGAGACCTATCCTAGTGTAAATGCTACTTTAGCCTCGATGATTATAATGAAGACGATGGCCAGATAGCATCCACCCACACGGGGTCGATCTATGTCTCCAACATCCACAAAGACACTTCAACACATGAATAAAGAAAATAAACCATGCCAAACCCAAAACACCATATGTTTGTGACAGTTCTTGTAGTTTCAAAAGAAGAAAGAGACTGATGACACTGAATGTTTAGATCATAAATTGCTTCTATTTGTTTTTTTTTTAATTTTCTTTATCTGTTGTTTGTTATGTAATTTCAGCTAAGAAACAGCAAAGTACATTAATCCTATAATGAAAAATATAATAAACCGCCAAAACGAGGAAATGCTTGTAAAATACCATCATGCGATAAAAACGCCCCAAAAACTACCAAACTATAATAAAATTACTTTGAACAAGTATTATTATAAAAAAAATCTTAAAACAATGTGCAAAGAAAATAAAACAAAAAAGTCCCATCGTTATCTAAACGCCATTGGAAAACAAAACGCCATAATTACAGCCGTCAAGATTAGACGTGTTACACCATAAAAACAGATAAGTTTGAAAACAAAACACGGTAACTACAAAACCAGTAAAATGAAACGACGGAAACATAATTACTAACATTTATTATATTGAAAGCCAAATACTTAGGGAATTGAATTTATTTGTCTTTTTTAAAACGCCATAATTACCTGTCATGCGCGAAAAAAAAAGTCAATATAAAAGAAGACCATGAGAACACAAGCTCAAACACGCCAAAAACATTGACTAAAAATGCGACATATTGTCCAAAACGCCAAAAACTTCAAAAATGGTTAAGGTTATTGGATGAAGGTTTGAAAGGAAAGAGAAACGATTCATCATAAAGTTCTCTGATAGGAGAAGGGTGAAGGTAAGGACAATCAAAGCCATGCTTGGTATGAATGAAGGGGTTCAGAGGGATATCCTGACCCTTGGGGTTCCAATGGCCAACGATTGGTGAAAGAACCCGAACTATAATAAAAAGATTGAAGAGAAAATTTCCGGCATAAGATGATGATGAAGATGATGATGATGATGATGATATTGATGATGCCCCTCTACCAACACTTAGCAGTTGGGTGATGCATGAAGAAGTAGGAACGGTTGAAGTGACTTATCAACACGGGGTGCAATATTCATTGCCAATGGAGGAAATGTTGAAGACAGGGAGGCTATCTCTCATTGAACAACTCTGTGATTTAGCACATTCGAATGATCCAAAATCCAGGGATGCACTGATATTCAAGAATAGGCTGCAGCAAAGAAGAGACGAGCTAATGGTGTTAAACGCCAATCTAAAATTTGATGATGATGAATCTGAAGAAAGTGATGAACAAAGCGATGGATACATCTCTGATGTACTCCCATCAACGGAAGACTATTAGTTTATTTTGATTTCGTATTATTGTAATTTTATAAAATTTAATCTATGGTAATCAATTATTAACAAAAAGACCCAGAACGCAAAAAATGACATGGAAAACGCCATAACACCAAAAAATTAACTATGTGACACTAAAAAAATTAATCCAACGAGAAGAAATCTGGAAAAACAGTAAAATGCCAAGTAATTAATGATTCTAGTTAACACCAAAATTATCTTGCACGCCAAAAATGAAGCAGCATGTCACACGCGAAAATCGGGAAAGGAGAAGAATATTGAAAAGACAAAAAAACCCCTCGGACCCTGATCATGTCCCGCACTACGTGTTGGGCAAGGATGCGTTCTTACCGTTCTCACACTTTTGGCTGTTTTCTCCTGATCCCGTTTCTATATATATAACTATTACCAAGTAATGAGAATTATACAAAAATAAGAAAATGACAAAAATAAATATATATATTTTACAAGCATAAAAAAGTATATATAATTCACACAAGTCTTAAAAAATAATATTTTTAAGTAATATAATTCCGAAAACTATTAAAAATCAAAATATTGATTTTTGGCAAATAATGTAAAATACACAAGTATTTACATAAAAATACAAGTATACTTTCCTAAGTATACTTGCACAAAATTAATATTGAAAATATTATTTAACAAAATACTTATATTTATTTTTGAAAAATAATATAAGTAACATATTTTGAATAAGTTAAAAATACAGTTTATTTTTAACACTTATTGATCATCACCGATCACATAAACAAATATATATTTTTGGGAAGTAAAATATATATTTACAAAAGGACAATACAAATTCAAAATACAAGAACACGACGAACGGGCGAGACCCGACAAACAAGGGCACGACCCTCACACATGATGAACATACACAGAACAAATACATAAACCTAAGATGGTGACTTCTACTCCGTGTGTTACAAGTCTAGTGACTAACGTACATAGAATACGTATAGGTTACGATGCTTACGAGACAAACCGAGTGAAATTTACGACGCAAGATAGGCAAAATTGTGAGTTCATGTCCCCACTTTAAACTTTTACTTGTTTCTAAACTTGGGGAAAATACATGTACTGTGGTATGTGGAACACAAAACTAAGGAATGACACATAGATCATGTGACGAATGGGGTGACATAAGCACTATTAATCAACTATATACCTAGACCGTGGAACAAAAGGTTAGATCTAATGGGGTTCAGGCAGCCACACTCTAGGCCATGTTCTACCTAGAGTGCTTTTATGTCTCAAGTTGTAAATCGACAGGAAAATGCCTATGGTTTGGATGCTTCCTATGCCGTGACATATGTTAATGTCGTAGCTAACATTAGCGATCTCGTATTCCTTACATTTGCATAACACAATTTATAGATACGTTTACAAATTACATACCATGTTTTCATACAAGTATACAAACATTCTATACAAAACTGCATGAATTCACACCAACTTATGTTGACGATTTTCCAAAACGTACATGTATTTCAGGTAACTAGATGGATGTATGCGCGATCTCCTTGTTCAGGATGGTTGTTTATGTAACAAGTCATTTTGTGTCGATGCTCCTTGCCACTTTTGCAGGATTTGTTTGTTATCTCCCGCTTTCTGCGGAGATATAATGGACAAAACCTTGATTCTTGTTTTGAAATGGTGTTGTAGACTTTCAAACAATTATCTTTTATGTGATGTAAACTTTAAACTTAACTTTTATTTTGGGATGATTGAACTATGAATGGCAATTGGAGTTTATTTTATAATCATTTAGAAAAAAAGTTGTTTAACAAAAAGTCAGTCATGATCCTTGTAAAATGTTTTGCTTTATAAATCATTCGAAAAGCGATGATAGATATGTATAGTTAAAAGAATGATGTAAGGTTAAATGAATAACCATGTATAATGAATTTGTATAAAACAAACTGTTTTGTAAAACAATGTCTTGTGAAAATATGTTATTTGTAAAAATGTATAAATCCAAATTGAATGATTTAAATAACGCTACGACATGTAATATAATACAAGCACTTATATATAGGAAGTACCAACGGCGTATCCACCATGCTTGTATCACATTACACACGTCTCGTTACTTAAATCACTTACCCAAACAAACCACCAATGTAAAATGTCTATGTTTAAACCAATTGCCAAGTGTATTGAATAATATGTCAAAATGTTTATGTCAAAATGTAAATCATGTAATGTATAACCAATGTCAAAAATATATATGTGTCAAATGCAAATCATGAAATGTGTAACCAAAATGATATGTATGGCTAGTGAAATGCACCAACTAAACCATAGGTAAAATGCACAAAACAAAGTATTGAAGTAAAACTTGGTTTAAATCAAAGTTATGTTTTGTGGAAATGCATGCTATACTAAATACAATACATCTATGCGGTGTTGTGAAAATGCATACATTCAAGCGTTGCGACTGTGGCGATAAACCCCTAAGCGAATTTAAAGGTCTATATGTGTAATTGTATATCGAATTCGGTCATTCCTTCCATCCAAACATACCTATGATGTCAGGAACGGGAGTTGTCAATTCCTATGGTACCACTACCTACTAACGAACGGCGTGATCAATGTTAATGAATGTATATTGTCCCATTTAAACAAACCAAATGTCATACCAAAATGTAAGCATGTGATGTGATGTGAATATATTAAGTATGAACTAAATGAACATACATAGCATGTGATGTAATGTAAAACAATGTACTAGTATGATGAACATACATAGCATGAAAATGTAATGTAAATCAAATGTACTAAGTATGCGCTAACGAACATACGTAGCATAAAATGTCATGTAAAACGATGTACTAAGTATGCACACAATGGACATACATAGCAAAAACATAATGAAATCATGTACTAATGAGCATAGCAAGTATATGATGTGAAAACACGAAAAACATGAAAGTAACAAGTAGGCACATGTGTTTCACCCCAAAATGTTTGAAAAACAGTAAAAGAGGGGACTATGTACTCACTTGAGGGTGCTTAGAAGTCTTGAACAACAACCAAGCAAAGCTAGAGGGATCACGGAAATCAAACGGCACCCTATATAGATAACTACATAAATAACCGGACCTAAGTCGGGAGATTGGATAGTATGAGGTTTCGTAAACCAAATGAGTATTGGAACTCATATGATATGGTTTAACAAAGCCCATATACTAAAATGAAACCTAACCTAAGTGCTTATGACCCGTTTAGGTAGCTCATGCTACTTTAACACGCCGTTTGCGTAAAAGGCGTTCGGAATGCCTAACTAGCCCTATGACAAGTAAGATATGCCTTAACATGTTTAATATTATTACCAAATCAGTTTATATGTCAAAAGTTATGTTACATAGGCTTAAAATGAATTTTCGTGCAAAAAGGGTATTTTGGTAATTTACCTAAGGCACATACATTACCTATCATACAACAAGTTAAACGTCGTGACCATAAGGTATAACCTTGGAAGGTTATTCCCTATACAACTATGGTCACCAAAAGTGTTTGGTCGGATCCTAATGATCGACCAAATGGGTCGGGTTCGTAAGCATAAGCGATTGTTTAGATCGCTTACCTTACGACCCTATATAAGCACAAATCTAATAGTGACGAGCTAAACATGTTAAAACATGTTTAACGAAGTTTAAAAACAGGTTTGATATCAAGACAAAGGGTCTCGATACCCAAAAGTAGTTTGGTTACAAAATACGCAAGAATACGCATTTTGGCCGAAACTACGACTCGTTACTGAGCCTAGATAATGTGGTAATCAGTAGGTATAGTTACTAGGGACTATAACCATCGTGATTACGCTCATGTTATGAAGTTCAAACGAACTTCGCATTGACCATAAACTGGTCAAAGCAGAAAGTCAAACGCAATTTGACTTTAACGATAAAAACGAATGAAAAGCACGAAAGAATACTTACAGAAGGTCCCCGCAAGTTTCGATCCGATTCACTCTCAGGTAGGAAGCATATACTTCCACTTAGAGAGCATAGAATCAGATCAAATGTGGGTTTTTGCATGGGTTTTTGCAAGTGAATGGGTTGGGTATTTATAGGAATGCTAGAACCGTTAGGATTGTTTATCGGGAAACGAGCTTCGATCTAGTCCATACACCTCATACCCACTGATTTGGTAAACAAGGGGCACCCAAAACCCGCCCATAGAAACAAGGAAACCATGTGCAAAACAATGGGAAGCTGGGGGTGGCTTACGGACCGTAAGCACCTCCATACGGTCCGTAAGGACCTTGTGTGCTGGCAGAATCTTTCAGCAATTGGCAGAACAGGCCCCTGCACCTCCAAACTTGGTTTTTAATGCGTTTTGACACGTTTAAGCCCCGTTAACCCCGTTTTAAGGCTCTAAAATGAAGTTAAAGTATAGGGAACTTGAAATGTGCTCAAAAGTATCTTGGATGTCGGTTCGTTTGGTCGTACGATTGCGTTATTCGGTTAATTACGACGAAAGTCGTAACGGACGTAAAAACGATCCAAATTGCGCGACGAATGGATTTTTGACAAGCCAAACACTAAAACATAATATTTTAATGCTTACATAAATTTTTGGATGTCCGGATGTATTCAGAATGTAAGATATGCGCGAAAATGCAAACTTATGCACTTTTTGACGCTTTTAGTCCCTGAATGACCAAAAAGTTTATTTTAGCACACCGAACCCCTCAAAACCTATTCCTAAGCTATGTAAAGGAAATTTAAGGTGTGTTTAACTTATGATCATGTTCCGGAATGTCCGTTACAGTTCAAATTGACATACTTTCGCAGTTTGTCGAATTTAGTCCCTGTAAGCGAATAAACTTGATTTCGGCATCACAAACCATCCAAAACTTATTTCTAAGTTATGTGGAGGTTATTTAAAGTATGTTAAGCCTATGTCACTATTCCGGAGTGTTTGTTTCATTAAACTGGTTATATTTACGCATCAGTGCGCGTATAACCTTCCAGAAAGCGATTTAGAGCCCGAAATCGAACAAGAGTTGATATGTGCAACTGATACACATGTTTATACAAATCCCAAGTATGAAATACAATATTTCATTGGTTTGGTATTTGTTTGATGGTTGAAGTGACACAGATGTCACACCAACCACAACCACCAATTCCTGATCAACCCATGGAAATAGAAAACCTTGGAAATCAAGTAGAAATGCATGATTTCAACCCGGAGGAAATACCTAGGGTACCTGCACCAAATCCCCTAGACCCAAATTACGACCCCTGGTGGGATGATGTTAGGGACTATGTGCAACGCTACCCGATTCACGAAGATGTGCCAACATCCAACCTAGGAGCCTACCCAGGGTTAGATACTCTAGATCCCTATTTTAATAACGATGCATACATTAGGGAGATCTTAGAAAATCCTTACCCATACCAGGCTCCTATACCTCCATATCAGGAACCCGCACCCCAGATTCAAAACCCAGTCCTAGAACCTGCACCACCAATGAGTGCAGAAAACGTACAAGAACTTAGGACTTTCGGTGAGGAAATTTTTGAAAGCAGTGAGAGAATGCGACAGGTGGGAGAACGTCTCGTATGGAAATACGACGAACGCAATATGGATTTTTGGATGAATCCATATCCCTGAATCGATGGTGGGAACGGTAGTAATAATAATATAATATAATATAATAATAAAATATGTGTGTATGTTTTAGAAAAAAACTACGGATGCCTATTACTAGTAGTGTAGTTTTAAATTTCAGTCGGTATTGTAATTTTAATTTCAGTACTGGTGTGTAATAGATGCATACTATATGTATAGAGTAAGTCGCAATGATCGACGCTTTTGACCAAAAGTGTGTGATATGTGATTGGCTATATTTAAATATTATTGGTGATATTAATATTTGGTAGAGAGGCCTCTACAGATTGCAGATAGAAAAGTTAAGAATCTCAAGCATAAGAGATTAGTTCTGGTCAAAGTGAAGTGGGACTCCAAAAGAAAACCTGAATAAACATGGGAGCTTGAATCAGAAATGCAAAAGAAATATCCGTACTTGTTCCAGTAGATCTCGAGGACGAGCTCTAAAACAAGGTGGGGAGGATGTAACAATCCTCAAGAAAACAAACACCCTCGATTATTTTTCCGACACCCTAAAAATATTTAAAATGGCCTAATATGTCTTTAAATATACCCTATATGTGAAAACCGAGCCTGAAATACAATATAACATTAAAAATAAAATAAAAATCAGAATTCTAAGTTTAGGCGGGCCGCGTAAGCTTAAGCTTACCCTTACGCGGGTTGCGTGAGATCGAGATTGTGGCACAGCCCGGTGCTGCCACGTGGCAGCCATACGTCGACCCTACTTGCTGACCCGGATCAGCTATAAGTTTGACCGGGGATTGACGCGGGCCGCGTAGGCCTTTGCCTACGTTTACGCGGGCCGCGTGAAAGTCGATTTCAGCCCCTATAAATAGAACGCATCGGATCTCAGTCGAATTCGCTCATTTTCATTTCTCAATCTCAAATTTTTGATAGTAGGCTTATTATACGCGGGTATTATACCCCCTAAATAGCGAGGTTCTTCTACGATGTAAGTATTATAACCCCTGGAGACGTATTAGATACTCTGCCCGATTGATCTAGGATTCCGTAACGGCTGTCGTGGTTCTGCCCGACGTAGTCGTTGGAATACCGTCTCGGGGAGGGTATTACTAATGTTAAAATGGGTTATTATACTAACACACGTGCATTTGTGTAATTTATAGATTATTCCCAAGAAATCCTTACTGAAAACCCTCAAACAGCAATGTGAGTTGATCCACTTTTTGTAAATCTTTTTGTAAACTGTTTTTACAAAATCTTAAATACCTTTCCATGTGAATAACAATTATTGAGTACTTGTTAGAATACAATTATCGTGGATATGTTGGGGTTTTGTATACAAAATTTGTTACCACCTGGTCAAGGAGTAACATTTCCACAAGTCAGGTTTGACAGTACCGACGGGTGATAATTGGTATAACTTGGAAACAAATGTATTTGCGAGATCGCCCTCAATACTGTACACTGTGAAATGGTTTTACTTAAATTTGATTAAACTGGGATTCACTCACCAGTATTTCTGTGACACCTGTGTCACCGCGACCATCAAACAAATACCAAGCCGATGAAATATTGTATTTCATACTTGGGATCTTGTATAAATATGTGTATCTTTTGCACATATCAATTCTTGTTTAATTTCAAACTTTATATCGCTTTCTGGAGAATTATACGCAAACTGGTGCGTAAACGTATTCAGTTTAAATGCGACAAATACTCCGGAACATCAATATATACGTAACATACCTTAAATAACCTTTACATAACTTAGAAATAAGTTTTGAAGGCTTTGGTATGGCAAAAACAAGTTAATTCGCTTACAGGGACTAAACTTGACAAACTGCGAAAGTATGCCAATTTGAACTGTAACGAACATTCCGGAACATGTCCATAAGTTAAACTTACCATAAATATCCTTTACATAGCTTAGAAATATGCTTTGAGGGGTTTGGTATGCTAAAACAAACTTTTGGATCATTCAGGGGCTAAAAGTGTCAAAAAGTGCACAAGTTTGCACTTTCGCGCATAACTTACGTTCTGAATACATCCAGACATCCAAAAATTTATGTAAGCATCCCTATATTAAGCCTTAGTGTTTGGCATGAGAAAAATCCTTCGTCGCGCAATTTGGATCATTTTTCTCGCTTATACGCATTCCGTCGTAATTAAGCGAACATCGCGTTCGTACGGCCAAACGAACCAACATCCGGCCTATTTTTGAGCATGTTTCATGTCCACAATGTTTAGGCATCATTTTAGGGCCTTAAAGTTGGCTTTACGGGCCTTAGAAGTGTCGGAAATGGCTTAAATATGCAACAGGGACCAAAACTGCCATTTCTGAAAGTTGGTGCAGATCAGACATGCCCAGGCGGCCCGCCTGAGTTTTGTCTATATGCTGACACGGGCCGCGTGGCCCCTGCAGATGCAGAAACTTGTGTTTTGGCTGAAGTTGGCCTTTCAAACACTCCAAAGGGCAATGCCCTTTCACAATCTCAGGAGTTAAGGGTCATTATGAGCCACCACAACATCTTGACAAGTGTACGCATAAGATTGTTGCACGATATTCAAGAAACGATCCTAACGGTTTTGCTTTTCCTATAAATACCCCCCCCCCCCATTTGTGTTAAAACCCACAAAACTGATCAAAGAGCTCTAAGTTGATGCCATTGCCTCATACTTGAGCTCCTGGATCGAGTTTAGCTTTCAAGGACCCTTCGTAAGTGTTCTTTCGTTCTTTTAATCGCTTTCTAGTGCTAAAGTCAAACTTTGTTTGACTTTCTGCGTTGACCAGCCTATGGTCAACACGAAGTTCATTGGAACTTCATAACGTGAGCGTGATCACGATGGTTATAGTCCGTAGTGACTATACCTACTGATTACCACGTTATCCAGGCTCAGTGACGAGTCGTAGTTTCGGCCAAAATGCGCATTCTTGCGTATTTTGTAACCAAACTACTCGTGAGTATCAAAACCGTTTGTTTTGATACCAAACCTGTTTTCTAAACTTAGTTAAGCGTGTTCTAACATGCTTAGCTCGTCACTTTTAGTTTAGTGCTTATATAGGGTCGTAAGGTAAGCGATCTAAACAATCGCTTATACTTTTGAACCCGACCCATTTGGTCGATCTTTAGGATCCGACCAAACATATTAGGTGACTATAGCTGTAACCTTCCGAGGTTATACCTTATGGTCACGATGTTAGGCGTTCCAAACGCGTTCTACGCGAACGACGCGTTAAGGTGGCATAAGCTACCTAAACGGGTCGTAATGGGTCGTAAGCACTTAGGCTTGGTTTCGTTTTAGTATGTAGGCTTTGTTAAACCATATTACACGAGTCTCCATACTCGTTTGGTTTACGAACCCGCATACTATCTGATCCTCCGATTTAGGTCCGGTATATTAATATAGCTACCTATTAGGTGCCGTTTGATATTCCGTGATCTCTAGCATTTTTTGGTTGTTATACAAGGATTTCAAAGAAATCTCAGGTGAGTACATTGAACCCCTCTTTTACTGTTTTTCCAGACTGTTTTGGGGTGAAACACATGTGCCTACTTGTACTTTCATGCTTTCCTGTTTTCACATCATATACTTGCTATGTTAATTAGTACATATATAGTACATGATTTCATTGTGTTTATGCTATGTATGTCCATTGTGTGCATACTTAGTACAATCGATTTACAATACATTTCATGCTATGTACGCCCATTGTGTGCATACTTAGTACATCACTCTACAATACATTTCATGCTACGTACGCCCATTGTGTGCATACTTAGTACATTGTTTTACATTGCTTTTCTGTTGCATATGCTCATCCAGCATATGAACACATTATACTACATTTTGAACCGTTATAACCATTTGACTATGTGAACCGTCTTAACCCTTTGATTACATGAACCGTTCGTAACCTTTGAACCGTGTGAACCAGTTGTATCTGTTGACATGATTTACATTTGACAATAGACATTTGACTATACATAAACATTTCTACAATTGTTAAACATTTCATCTTGATGGTTTGGTTTGAGTAAGTGATCTAAGTAACGAGGCGTGTGTAATATGTCACACCCCGACCACGTAGGACAACAACCGTGGCGGAAACGTCGGGAAGTGTTGCAACAGAATAATTGTTTCACAACTATGGATTCAAAAATAGTTTCGTTTTATTGATAATATTAAACATTACATTGTCTTAACACATAGAACAAACAAGTTTTATATCGTCTATCATAGTTATTATGTCACTAAGGCCTTGTCCAGATCCTATGTGACGCATGCATCCTAGAAATCAATCAAGCATCGACACCTGAAACATATGTAAAAACTTAGTCAGCAAAGAAATGCTGGCGAGTACATAGGTTTTATAAGAGTATCAGAATTATGGCTCGTTTATATGTTGCAGTACTTTATTAGACTACAAGAGTCAAAATACAAACCTTGTTTTGAAAAATGTATTGCAACATAGTTAACCAACTCAAATCAAGTTGATTATGATTTACAAAATCTCGTAGCCATGCTTCTTAACCCAAAAACATTTGTTTTAGAAAACCAACTTGTAAAACATCTTGTAAAAACTTGTTAAAAACTCGTCTAGTTTATATCTCTTAGTAAAACATCGTTGTATGATATCGTTTCAAAATCGTTTACCCCAGTGAACTAAATAGCGCCACGATATGTAATATGATGAAAACACTTATATATAGGAAGTACCAGCGGCGTATCCACCATGCTTTCATCACATTACACCCGTCCCGTTATCTAAACACTAATCAAAAACCAATCGTTCACCCAAATTGTTTAAGTTATTAAAATCGTTTCGAAATCGTTAACTCATTTAAATCATCCTCGTTTTAATTGTGAAAAACTATTTATGGTCGTCTTGCTAACAACATTCAAACCTTCATGACTCGTCCATCGTTCAACTCGTTCTCGTATTAACAAACCACCAAAGGGTAAGTTAACAAATATCAGATTTAGTCGCTACCCACCACCCCCACACATAACCATGGGTGTAGTAAAGTAGCGGGATTTGTCAGATCCTATGGTACCATAACCTAATACTGGTCGGTTCGGCCAAAATTAATGAATGTCATTTGTTATGTAACTACAACCATCAAGTTTCGTTCACATTATTGAAATCGTTATTAGTTTAGTAAAAAATCGTTTTAATCGTTTTTGAAATCATCGTTTAAACCTTGAAAACATTTCGTACATATGAATCACCCCAAAACATTTAAAAACAGTAAAATAGGGGAGCTATGTACTCACATGTAGTGCAAAGTATCCTCGATCAAATAGAACTTCAACAAACTCGAGCAAACCAGAGAAATCAAGTAGCTCCAAGTAATCGAACCACTAGTCAAACAATAGAAGCCTAAATCGGGAGATCGGACAGAATGAGATCTTGTAAACCAAATTAGTTTTGGAACTCATGTGATATGGTTTAACAAAGCCTACATCCTAAATCGGAACCTAACCTAAGTGCTTTCGACCCATCGTGACCCATTAAGGTAACTTACGCTACTTTAACGCGTCGTACACGCAAAAGCGCGTTCGATACGTCTAACTGGTCCTATGACATGTATTATATGCCCATACATGTTTAATTATGTTACATAATCAGTTATGTGTCAAAAGTTTAAGTTACATATGCTTAATTACCAATTATGTATGAAAAGGGTATTTTGGTAATTTACCAAGGGCACATAAACTACTTATCATGCGACTAATCAAATCTAAGTGACCATAAGGTATAACCCCGGAAGGTTATTCCCTACGCTACTATGGTCACTAAACATGTTTGTTCGGATCCTAATGATTGACCAAACGGGCCGTGTTCGAAAGTCTAAGCGGGTGTTTAGTCCGCTTGACTTACGACTCTACATAAGCACTAAACAAACAAGCGACGAGCTAAACATGCCAAAGCATGTTTAGTTAAGTTAGAAAACAGGTTTTGATATCAAAACAAATGGTTTTGATATCCTAGAGTAGTTTGGTTACAAAATACGCGAGAAAACGCATTTTGGCCGAAACTACGACTCGCCACTGAGCCTAGATAACGTGGTAATCAGTAGGTATAGTCACTAGGGACTATAACCATCGTGATTACGCTCACGTTATGAAGTTCAAACGAACTTCGCATTGACCATAAACTGGTCAAAGCAGAAAGTCAAACACAGTTTGACTTTAACGCTAAAACGAACGCTAAACGCGAAAGAATACTTACAGAAGGTCCCCACAAGGTTTGATTCCAAGTAATCTCAGGTAGGAAGTGCACAAACACAACCACTTAGAGAAAACTCAGATCAAATGTGGGAAAAGAATGAAGTGGGATTGGGTATTTATAGGAAAGGCACAACCGTTAGGATCGTTTCTTGATAATCGAGCTTCAATCTTGCCCTCCACTTGTGCCCATAGTTTTACAATACAAGGGGTAACTAAAAACCATCAAAATCAGCCCCTAGATTGATCAAAACATGTCCAAGTTCAACGAATACAAGTTGCTGTTTCAGAAAAATGGTTTTCTGTTACTGGGCATCTCAGGCGGCCCGCTTCAGATATGTATATGGGCTCACGCGGGCCGCATGGGTAACTATTCAGAAATGACAGTTTAGCCCCTGCACTTCAGAAACATGTGTTTGGGCCCATTTTTGGCACGTTTAAGCCCCGTTAACCTCATTTCAAGCCTCTAAAATGAAGTTATAGTATAGGGAACTCAAAACATGCTCAAAAATATCACAGATGTCGGTTCGTTTGGTCGTACGATCGCGATGTTCGCTTAATTACGACGGAAGTCGTAACGAACGCAAAAACGATCCAAATTAAGCGACGAATGGAATTTTATCATGCCAAACACTAAAATAAAATATTTTAATGCTTACATAAATTTTTGGATGTCCGGATATATTCAGAACGTAAGATATGCGCGAAAATGCTAACTTATGCACTTTTTGACGCTTTTAGTCCCTATTGATCAATAAAGTTTGTTTTAGCATATAGAACCCCTCAAAGCCTATTTCTTTGCTATGTAAAGGTTATTTAGGGTATGTTTAACTTATGATCAAATACCGGAATGTTCGTTACCATACAAATTGGTATAGTTTCGCAGTTTGACACAAATAGTCCCTGCGATCGAACAAACTTGATTTCAACACACCAAACCGTCCAAAACTTATTTCTAAGTTATGTGGAGGTTATTTAAGGTATGTTAAGCCTATTTCACTATTCCGGAGTGTTTGTTGCGTTAAACTGGTCATATTTACGCATTCGTGCGCATATAACCTTCCAGAAAGTGATTTAGAGCTTGAAATAGGAATCGAATCGAATTGCAAAATCACCAAACACAAATACTCACATAATAACACAAAAACACATATAATAACACCAAAGCACATTGTTTTATTAATAATCAACATTGTTTTACATCGCACCACGACTACAGAACACAGTTGTCACAGTCTCCCCTACTTCTAGAAATTTCGTCCCGAAATTTTAACTAGAGGAAGCTTGTGAAAACAAATGCGGATATTTCGCCTTCATTTGGTCCTCACGTTCCCAAGTAAACTCTGGGCCACGTTTGGATTCCCAGCGAATTTTTTTTTACCATTCGAATTCGTTTGTTATTCAACTGTTTGAAAGTACGGTCCATGATCTCCACGGGTTTCTCGACAAAGTGCATTGTTTCATTGATTCGAATATCGTTAAGAGGAATGTGAAGATCAGCGTCAGCTAAACACTTTCGCAAATTGGACACGTGAAAAGTCGGGTGAATATCCAAAGGAACATCATGTCGTGATATAATCTCATCAACGTAAATCTTTGCAAGTTTATCAGCAGATAGGACCTTGCGAATTGGAATAAAATGAGTTGATTTCGTTAATCGATTGATAACAACCCAAATAGCATCGTGACCTTTAGATATATGCGGCAACATATTGATGAGATCCATCGCAAGGCTCTCCCACTTTCAAACCGGTATCTCTGGTTATACAAGCAACCCAGAAGGTCGTTGATGTTCAGCCTTGACTTTAGGACAAGTTAGGCATTTTGATACATACAAGGCAACATCCTTTTTCATACCCGGCCACTAGCACTGAGTACGAAGATCCTTGTACACTTTATCAGCACCAGGATGGATAGAATATCGAGACTTGCGAGATTCGTCCATTACCAAGGTGCGAAGGTCGTCTTGTTTTGGAATCCACAAACGATCCTTGAAATAGAGCAACTCATCGTCCTTTGTTTCGAGCTCAAGCTGATGTGGTAATTCCGTACCCATTAAATTTTGTGAAACACAAAATTGCTGAGCTAGAAGAACACGAGTTTGAAGATCAATAAGCGTTTGGAACGCTTCTTCTTGTTTGGGTCCCCACTGGAAAGGCTTATTCTTTTGAGTCAAAGTAGTGAGTGGAACCGCGATTTGAGAAGTTGAAAATGAATTGACGATAATAACCAGCAAGACCAAGAAAAGATCGAATCTTTGTAGGTGTTGTTGGTGTATTCTAGTCTTTAATAGCAACAAATCTTGGATGGATCCACATGAATACCCTGCTCATTGACTATATGACCCAAGAATTAAACTTCTTTAAGCCAGAATTCACACTTGGAGAATTTAGCGAAAAGTTGTTCCTTCTTCAGGAGTTCCAATGTTAAGCGAAGGTGTTGCTCGTGCTCGGCTCGAGACTTCGAATAGACAAAAATATCGTCGATGAACACAATGATGAACTTGTCTAAATAAGGTTTATAGACCCTATTCATTAAGTCCATAAAGATGGCTGGAGCATTTGTCAAACCAAAGGGCATGACAGTGAACTCATAGTGCCCATATCTTGAGCAGAAAGCAGTTTTGGGAATATCTTCTTCGAGAATACGAAGTTGATGATACCCAGAACGCAGATCAATTTTGGAAAAGAATGAAGCACCTTGCAGCTGGTCGAAGAGACCATCTATTCGAGGTAGGGGATAACGATTCTTGATGGTGAGCTTATTTAGCTCACGATAATCGATACACATTCGAAAAGGTCCATCTTTCTTTTTCACGAACAGGACACGAGCTCCCCAAGGCGAAAAGCTCGGACAGATGAATCCTTTATCAGATAACTCTTGAAGCTGTTTCGATAACTCTTGCATCTCCGACGGTGCAAGACGATAAGGTGCTTTCGCAGACGGGTTGGCATTGGGTACAAGGTCAATATGAAACAGGACTTGACGAACTGGAGGCAAACCAGGCAGTTCATCAGGAAACACCTCTGGATAATCCCGAACAGTCGGAATATCCTGAATACTCTTGCTCTTGACTTTCTCCTCGGTGACATGTGCTAGGAAAGCAACATATCTTTTTCGTAGATAGCTTTGGGCTCTTGTTTCTCAAAAGAAACGGGCGTTTAAGGTTCTAGGGAAGATCACAAGTGATCATAAAAAAAAAAAGATGACAAAATCACACGAGTGGTTTGTTTTTGTATTGACATCATAAGGTTGCATCAAACATTCATACAATTGCATTGGTTCACAAAAATAAAAACCACAAATTTTTATTTATATAACAACCGCATTGTCTTTAAATGTTAAAAGATAGCAACCAGAGGAAATACAAAATACTAATCGTTCACTGCTGCATCGTTGAATGCCTCATTGATGTTATACACTCGTCCACGTGCTGGATTCACATTGACGTTGACGTTCGCATTCGGGTTTGCATTAGCATTTGCGTTTGCATTCACCAGTCTTGGACAATTGTTGCGGTAGTGACCAAACTCTCCGCAATTGAAACATGAACCCGGTGGGAATCTCGCAACATTTCCTTGAACCGGAGCTTGAACCTGAGCAGCCTGATTTTGTCCCAGACGACAAACATTGGCCAAATGCCCAATCTTACCACACGTTGTGCATTGCTTGCAAGCTTGCTGTGCAACGTGGTGACCGTTGCAGCGTGCACAATGAGGTGCGGTACCTGCATACGCCTTCTTCGCAGGAGGCTGAGCCGGTGGGTTTTGATTAGTCTGTGCCGTAACAGCGAAATTCTGAACATCCTTCCGCTTCCTCGACTTCTTTGTCGTCTCATCTTCCTTATCCTTACCCTTACCCTTTTTCTTGTCCTTTCCAGAATCAGTCGCCTTCTTTTTATCACCCTTGCGGGTGAGTTTACCCTTCCTGACTTGAGATTCAGTCAGGGTAGCAGACAACTCGATTGCTTGACGAAGGGTAGTAGGATTAACACCGATCGCAATATCCTGAATGGAATCGGGCAAACCATCGATGTATCTCTCGATTGCCTTCTCTAGAGGGGTAACCATGGTGGGACACAACAGACTGAGTTCCTCAAAACGATCCGTGTACGCACGGTGTTCAGCCCCATCTTGCTTTAAATCGTCAAACTCTCGTTCCAAAGCCCGAATCTCGTGACGGGGACAAAACTCTTTCATCATGAGAGCCCGAAGCTCATCTCACGTTTGTGCCAATGCCACTTCGGCACCCCTATCGCGCATAACGCCATTCCACCAGGTAAGCGCTCTCTTCTCAAACACACTAGAAGCAAATTCAACCTTCCACGCATTCGGACACTGGACGTGTCGGAATGTGCTCTCGATACTCTCAAACCACTGCAAGAGCGCAGTTGCTCCTTGCGACCCAGAAAACTTTAGAGGCTTAGCAGAATTGAAGCTCTTGAAGTTGCACGGCGCATTGTTGTTATTGTTGTTGTTGTTGTATACCTCGTGGACTTGGGTCACAACGCCTGGAAGTACAGCAACCACTTGCTGAGAGACCAGGGCTGCGATTTCTTCAATAGTGAAAGATTGTGCTTCACGACGAGGAGGCATTGTCTAATAAGGACATAAGAGAAACGAGTGAGGTTGAAAAGAAAACGAGGTATTGAAAATACCTTCAAAATAGCAGAAAGGCGATCATTTGTTTGTTACCTCGAACAAAGTATCGCCGAAGACATGCTCGCCTATAAGTGGACACTCACCCCAAGAGTTCCCAGGTAAGAGTGACTGGTCCGATACTGCGGATTTGTACGAACACTCTAGCCTTTGACAGAAAACTCAGAGTACAGGCACCCACTCTTCCAGTTTGCACGTGTTCACACTATTTAGACCCAAACTCTGACGAGATTTCAAAAACTTAAAGGGTTCAAAACCTTATAACAAAGGGTTCAAAACCTAGTAATAAATCATCCTAGAACGGATGATTAGTTTTCAAAACGGATTCGAACTTAGCGTTCTCATTGTGGTTATCACCTAAGGATAGGTGACGGTATTGTTTTAAAATCTAAACACAAGAAAACTTGCGTTGGGGTCCTAAAAGTTATAGTCTAGGTCAAAGTATTACTAATAACCTAATTCCCTATAACCATTGGCTCTGATACCAACTTTTCTGTCACACCCCGACCACGTAGGACAACAACCGTGGCGGAAACGTCGGGGAGTGTTGCAACAGAATAATTGTTTCACAACTATGGATTCAAAAATAGTTTCGTTTTATTGATAATATTAAACATTACATTGTCTTAACACATAGAACAAACAAGTTTTATATCGTCTATCATAGTTATTATGCCACTAAGGCCTTGTCCAGATCCTATGTGACGCATGCATCCTAGAAATCAATCAAGCATCGACACCTGAAACATATGTAAAAACTTAGTTAGCAAAGAAATGCTGGCGAGTACATAGGTTTTATAAGAGTATCGGAATTATGGCTCGTTTATATGTTGCAGTACTTTATTGGACTACAAGAGTCAAAATACAAACCTTGTTTTGAAAAATGTATTGCAACATAGTTAACCAACTCAAATCAAGTTGATTATGATTTACAAAATCTCGTAGCCATGCTTCTTAACCCAAAAACATTTGTTTTAGAAAACCAACTTGTAAAACATCTTGTAAAAACTTGTTAAAAACTCGTCTAGTTTATATCTCTTAGTAAAACATCGTTGTATGATATCGTTTCAAAATCGTTTACCCCAGTGAACTAAATAACGCCACGATATGTAATATGATGAAAACACTTATATATAGGAAGTACCAGTGGCGTATCCACCATGCTTTCATCACATTACACCCGTCCCGTTATCTAAACACTAATCAAAAACCAATCGTTCACCCAAATTGTTTAAGTTGTTAAAATCGTTTCGAAATCGTTAACTCGTTTAAAATCGTTTAAATCATCATCGTTTTAATTGTGAAAAACTATTTATGGTCGTCTCGCTAACAACATTCAAACCTTCGTGACTCGTCCATCGTTCAACTCGTTCTCGTATTAACAAACCACCAAAGGGTAAGTTAACAAATATCAGATTCAGTCGCTACCCACCACCCCCACACATAACCAAGGGTGTAGTAAAGTAACGGGATTTGTCAGATCCTATGGTACCATAACCTAATACTGGTCGGTTCGGCCAAAATTAATGAATGTCATTTGTTATGTAACTACAACCATCAAGTTTCGTTCACATTATTGAAATCGTTATTAGTTTAGTAAAAATCGTTTTAATCGTTTTTGAAATCATCGTTTAAACCTTGAAAACATTTCGTACATATGAATCACCCCAAAACATTTAAAAACAGTAAAATAGGGGAACTATGTACTCACATGTAGTGCAAAGTATCCTCGATCAAATAGAACTTCAACAAACTCGAGCAAACCAGAGAAATCAAGTAGCTCCTAGTAATCGAACCACTAGTCAAACAATAGACGCCTAAATCGGGAGATCAGACAGAATGAGGTCTTGTAAACCAAATGAGTGTTGGAACTCATGTGATATGGTTTAACAAAGCCTACATCCTAAATCGGAACCTAACCTAAGTGCTTTCGACCCATCATGACCCATTAAGGTAGCTTACGCTACTTTAACGCGTCGTACACGCAAAAGCGCGTTCGATACGTCTAACTGGTCCTATGACATGTATTATATGCCCATACATGTTTAATTATGTTACATAATCATTTATGTGTCAAAAGTTTAAGTTACATATGCTTAATTACCAATTATGTATGAAAAGGGTATTTTGGTAATTTACCAAGGGCACATAAACTACTTATCATGCGACTAATCAAACCTAAGTGACCATAAGGTATAACCCCAGAAGGTTATTCCCTACGCTACTATGGTCACTAAACGTGTTTGGTCGGATCCTAATGATCGACCAAACGGGTCGTGTTCGAAAGTCTAAGCGGGTGTTTAGTCCGCTTGACTTACGACTCTACATAAGCACTAAACTAACAAGCGACGAGCTAAACATGCCAAAGCATGTTTAGTTAAGTTAGAAAACAGGTTTTGATATCAAAACAAACGGTTTTGATATCCTAGAGTAGTTTGGTTACAAAATACGCGAGAAAACGCATTTTGGCCGAAACTACGACTCGCCACTGAGCCTAGATAACGTGGTAATCAGTAGGTATAGTCACTAGGGACTATAACCATCGTGATTACGCTCACGTTATGAAGTTCAAACGAACTTCGCGTTGACCATAAACTGGTCAAAGCAGAAAGTCAAACACAGTTTGACTTTAACGCTAAAACGAACGCTAAACGCGAAAGAATACTTACAGAAGGTCCCCGCAAGGTTTGATTCCAAGTAATCTCAGGTAGGAAGTGCACAAACACAACCACTTAGAGAAAACTCAGATCAAATGTGGGAAAAGAATGAAGTGCGGTTGGGTATTTATAGGAAAGGCACAACCGTTAGGATCGTTTCTCGATAATCGAGCTTCAATCTTGGCCCTCCACTTGTGCCCATAGTTTTACAATACAAGGGGTAACTAAAAACCATCAAAATCAGCCCCTAGATTGATCAAAACATGTCCAAGTTCAACGAATACAAGCTGCTGTTTCAGAAAAATGGTTTTCTGTTACTGGGCATCTCAGGCGGCCCGCTTCAGATATGTATTTGGGCTCACGCGGGCCGCATGGGTAACTATTCAGAAATGACAGTTTAGCCCCTGCACTTCAGAAACATGTGTTTTGGCCCATTTTTGGCACGTTTAAGCCCCGTTAACCTCATTTAAAGCCTCTAAAATGAAGTTAAAGTATAGGGAACTCAAAACATGCTCAAAAATATCACGGATGTCGGTTCGTTTGGTCGTACGATCGCGATGTTCGCTTAATTACGACGGAAGTCGTAACGAACGCAAAAACGATCCAAATTAAGCGACGAATGGAATTTTATCATGCCAAACACTAAAATAAAATATTCTAATGCTTACATAAATTTTTGGATGTCCGGATATATTCAGAACGTAAGATATGCGCGAAAATGCAAACTTATGCACTTTTTGACGCTTTTAGTCCCTATTGATCAATAAAGTTTGTTTTAGCATACCGAACCCCTCAAAGCCTATTTCTAAGCTATGTAAAGGTTATTTAGGGTATGTTTAACTTATGATCAAATACCGGAATGTTCGTTACCATACAAATCGGTATAGTTTCGCAGTTTGACACAAATAGTCCCTACGATCGAACAAACTTGATTTCAACACACCAAACCATCCAAAACTTATTTCTAAGTTATGTGGAGGTTATTTAAGGTATGTTAAGCCTATTTCACTATTCCGGAGTGTTTGTTGCGTTAAACTGGTTATATTTACGCATTCGTGCGCATATAACCTTCCAGAAAGTGATTTAGGGCTTGAAATAGGAATCGAATCGAATTGCAAAATCACCAAACACAAATACTCACATAATAACACAAAAACACATATAATAACACCAAAGCACATTGTTTTATTAATAATCAACATTGTTTTACATCACACCACGACTACAGAACACAGTTGTCACATAATATGATACAAGCATGGTGGATACGCCGCTGGTACTTCCTATATATAAGTGTTTGTATGGTATTACATATCGTAGCGTTATTTGAATCATTTCAATTTGAGACATATAACATTTTATACAAATAACACACATTTCACGAGGCATTGATTTACAAAACGACTTATCTTATAGAAACTCATTTTACATGGTTATCCATTTAACCATACAGTGTTCTCTTATTTATACATATCATCTGATCTTATTTTTTTTTTTAAATGATTTACAAGACAAAGCAAATTACAAGGTTCATGACTAAACATTTTCTCAAACATAAGTCATGAATTCCGTTTTCACAAAACCAATGTATCTCACAGGCATTTTTATGCTGACGTACCTATTTTCACATGTGTTTTCAGGAGATGATGCATAGGACTTATCAAGACATACTTAGGCGGACCTGTGCCTTAGTGACTTAAAACGAGACAAGAACTAGTTAATTTATGTTATGTACTCTTTGGTTCTTATTTAAACAATGTAAACATTCATGTTTGATTAATAAAACGAAACTTCAATTGCCATGGATTTGAAACAATTAATTCTGTTACAACACTCCCCGACATTTCCGCCACGTTTTGTATGTTCTACGTGGTCGGGGTGTGACAATTTCCCACTGACAAAATGTTTTTAAAACGCGTTTCAGGTAACAATATGTGAAAGCCAAATAGAAGCCAGTTGGACAGCACTAAAGGCTTGGAAAAGTGGCAATAAAGTTACCTAAGAATAAAATAGATGTTTTGTTAAATAAAATATGATTTATTCCTATAAAAGTGTGTATACTGAAAACTTGGGTTTTACCCATGTGTTTAATGTTATAAAATGTGGTGGTTTACTCTGATAAAATATTTCCTAACTACGGTCCTGATGAAAATTTCCGCTGCCAAATTAGACAATAACGTGATACCACCAAAACTGGCTCGCGGCCGCCCGTTCCTGGGGATTAGGGATCGGGGGCTGTGACAGTCTGGTCTTATGAGAACAACTTCGAGATCAGAGAGTGAGAACCATTTTTTTGCCAGGTGGCTAATTCACAACTCACTCGGGTAGAGTTTATGAATCATTTTGACGGCTCAATGGATGTCCAAAGGATCAATCACAGAAAGAATGATCATATTTCAAGATATACTGGGCCTGATGATTGGAGCAAAACTACTTTGGAAAAAGATGCTGCTAAGATATACACCAGGTCTATATTCTTCGATCAGCAAATAGAGATATATGGAACTATTACCGAATGTTTGCCAATGGACACCAAAATCGAGGCTCCCCAGATAAGGATATCGTTGAAAGACTTTGAAGCTCATGGAGATGGGTTTTTAGAGGTAATTCAGAATATATTTTAAAACATGCGATTTTTGAAACCCTCCATGCGAATTTAATAAAGAACATGATTTACAATATGCGATTTTGAGGAACACATGCGATTTTAAATTACTTTCAAGATAATGACTTTTTTAGACATGCGATTTTGTTCATAAACACATGCGATTTTAATTTTTAATTTTCTTTTTATTTTATTTTCTGTAGGTGTGTTTCAAGAATCTTGAAGATGATGTAACTGTAGAATGTAGCTGTTTGTATTTTGAACTGTAACACCCCAAAAACGGGTTTGGTAAATTGAAACCCGGTTGATATAAAGAAATGAGTTTTAATCTCTTATTTAACCAAAATGAAACTAGAGGGACCAAAACCGTTAAGTGGGAAACATGATTTTATAAAACAAAATTAAAACACCACACACACATAGTGTGTGTGTGTGTGTATGTCGATGATCAGGAAAGAAAAAGAGGGTTCAAACCCTAGTTTCTTCAAAATCTTCAAATTGAAAGGCAAGATGAAGCTTAAACTCATAACCGAGCATAGATTAATGATCACCTTCACAAGGGGATCGCAAGGTATGTCTTAAAAGTTAGATTGGTGATTATCCACGAAGTGGGTTATGTTGTAAATCGCGAATTTGTATGAAATTGAACATGAGTATGTGTTAGATTCATCATTTGGAACATGGATTATGCATGGTTTGGGTTAATTTGATTTTTTTAAGTGAACCCCGTTGATTATGGTGATGGTGACGACTTGAATGATCACCCATGTCCTAATTCTTGCTTAATATTGATGTATTTTGATTTGTATGATGGATTCTTGTTAGAGGAATTGAAAGAAATATGATACTAGTATGTTTGATGTCATTGCATGTATGATTCATGTTGATTAGAAGTAGGAATTTGATGAATTATGTATGAGATAAGAAGGATATGCATGAATTAGTTGTACATTATGCTTAGGAGGTAGTAAACACGCCAAGTGTAAGATGAAATGTATATAGTGTTGTCCGTATAGGCTATTATGATTTTACGGGTATATAATGATAAGTCGAAAGTTAAATTAAATGAACCGTTGACTTCTAAAAGTCAACTGTGTATAAGAAGAATGGTTAGACGTGTTGTCATAATTGTAAGATTAAAGTAAGTTATACGGTGCATGTTAGACGTATGTGTGTTTAATGCGGTGACATGATGGATTACACGAGTTGGAAATGATATGAATTTGGTTACATGTATTATGCTTGTTAGAAGTGACTACAAACGTCAAATGTGAATTATGCGATCGATATAATCGTTAGCATGTACAATTATGTATGCTAATAAGAATGTGATTTCGATGACATGGAAGTATAGGAATCATGTCGAGACAGAATCAAGCACGGAAGGCTAACGGGTCAAGAAGTGGCGAGGAAATGAATATGAACACGGATGCATGAGGTAAGTGATTTCCGTAATCACTTCTTAGTTGTTTATGTAAAGTTATGTGCGACTTAATTAAGTATGATAATTGAGGTCAAATAGGAATGAGTTGTATGAAATCGATGAAGTATTAAACGGATCTTAGCTTTGATCCGAGCAAGGTATGTGCGTTAGGATTATAGTTAAGTGGTAGGATTGGTTAAATATGCAATGAAGTCCTTGGTTGTAAAGGATGGAGCAATGTTAACAAAAACGCCCTGGATAGGTATATCGGGCAAACGACCTTAAATGTCTATTGGAAACAAGCTAATCGATTAGAGTAATGTTTTGGTCATGTGTGAAAGCGAAGAGTATGGTTTTGTATGTCATAGACCATTTAATGCGCGAATACCCATAATAGGTCAAAATAAGCTTTTGAGCGAAAATGGGTTAAGAGGATGCAAGGCATCCGAGAATATAATCTCTTATGATAGTCGTCAATGAAATTATTAAGTTCATATGAAATTGGGGTCAAATAAACAGATTATGTTGATAAATGTACGAACGGGCCAAATAATTAGAAAATAATAATAAGCCGAATGCACGTAAGGTAGGAATCTCCTTAAGTCGGATATGGGATTCCAAGTCCATTTGATAGAGGGTCAAATTATGATCACGTAGGAAGAAACGGGAGGTTAAACGGGTAAACGGTTTAAAAGTTATGCAAGTTTTAGTGCGTGCGAACGACGAAATCAACACAGCAGAAAAATGGCAAAACTAAAGGTCGTCGCCGACGCCCCTATGGCCGTCGCCGAAGCCCTGTGCATTTTCCAATTTTTCCCGACGCCTTAAATTGTTGTCTACGCGAAGCTGACCGACGCGAGGTATCGCACGGTCGTGCACTTGGGTCGCACGGTCGTGCGTTTCCGAGCAAACCAGTGCACTAGCTTGTGCACTACCAGTGCCCCCGGCGTCGTAGGATCCGCACGGTCGTGCGGTTGGGACGCATGGTCGTGCGTCATCTGCCAGCTCAACTGAACATGCAGAATTCATATGTAATCAGTCCCGTAATCTACAAGGAGTCCTGAGTTGTATTCTAAACTTATTATAGAGCGTTTATGGGATGCGACGTGCGTCTACGAAAGTATAAAATGGAACGAAATGAGTATAGAGGCATATGTAAGTATAAGTATGGATTTTCCTATTTGATTAGTAAAGGGAATCCATAGGCAAACGCATCTAGGACTGTAAGTATGTGAGTAGGTATGTAGGTATGTATGTATGGATGCAGATACGTATGTATGCAAGAAAAGGTATGTATGTATGTATGTAGTTATGTATATACTGTATACATGGTTTCAATACACTTAAGTATTGATGTTATTAACAGCGTGCCTTGAGAATAAAATGTAATGCAGGTATATTATTGAAGTCTCGTCAAGGACTAGACACCCAGATTGAATGATTAAATCTAGAAAGATATCGAGATGGAAAGTATATGTGGATAGAACGTAACGAGACTACATGATTATGAATCTTGTTTGTATATAATGTACGCTAATGTTGCGAATTTATGTGGTGGGTGCAGGTTGTACGAATCACAGATTATCATCACGAGGAGTAGCGATCAAAGACCGAGTCACAAGAAAGATTGTACGGGAATGTTTGAATATGTAATTTGGTAAACATAAGTTATGCTTTTATTTTACTAAATGAGTACAAAGGATGCATATTTTATAAAAGAGTTATTTTAAAATGAACTTTCAAGTAAGTCAAAACGTTTATAATGGAAGGAATTTTATGATACGTATTTCCGCTGCGTCTTTTCAGTTAAATCTTGTTAGGGTCTTACAAGTTGGTATCAGAGCCTTGGTTTGAGAGAATCAAGTATGAGAGTATAGGTACTTGAACTCAAACCTGTGTGCTCTTTGATAAGGGACCCGTACAATCCAGGACTCGATCAAGATCTAAAGGTAGAATTGGAATGAAAACGTGTATGTATGCATTCATATGAAGAAACTAACGGTTATATTATGTGTAAGGTAAGCATAACTGCTTGGAAAGGATGATCCGGGAATGCGGTCTAGAACCGGCATCAAGGCACGTGATAAGACAAATGGACCCCAGGTGCGTGTGGGCGTATGGAGTGGTATAATTAAGCGAGTGGAAGAAAATTTAAAGAAAATGTAATAGTGATATGGCAATGAAGTTTTGAAAATGATACACGTGCCGAAACTTAATTCTTCGGACATAAGGTAGCGATTTCATGAACACACGAAACTAGTATGTGGATTGTGTACCTGGCCAGTACACAAGAAACATATGACGTTCGTGAGACCTTGATAACTGCTACAGGTATGTCCATTAGAATTAGGTAGTAGGTGGACATGAGGGTGAAGAGAAACGTATGACTTTCAGGAATGAAGGTATGATTGATATGTTAGAATCCGTGAGACGGATTCGAAGCATGAAAAGAATGAAAGTTTGAATGATAAGCTAGAATCCGCGAGACGGATTCGAAGCATGAAAAGAATGAAAGTATGAATGATAAGCTAGAACCCGTGAGACGGATTCGAAGCATGAAAGTAATGAAGTATGAATGACCTATTTGAATCCGCGAGACGGATTCAAGGGATGAAAGGCATGAATGGAATGTTTGAATCCGTAAAACGGATTCAAGGAAATGAAATGTAGGAGTGATAAGTCTGAATCCGCGAGACGGATTCAACACATGTAAGGAATGCAAAATGTGAATGATTTGTTTGAAATCTGTTAGATGGATTCAAATCATAGAAGGAAGGAAAGGTATGAATGGTATGTTTGGAATCACTGGACAGATTTAAAAATGTAAAAAGGATGAAAATAGCTCATATCAGAATATGCCGATAGTTTAACCTTGGTCACGTCAAACGAGTCACATGAGTAAATATAAAGTAACTAAATGAAAGAATGATCGTAATTGGCATGCAAACCTAAATTTTAAAGCGAAAGGAAGAAGTTTCGAACAATTTATGTGATAAATGTGTTAGAAATCGACTCTTAGGAGTCATAATGAACGACGGGCTATGACCCGGACAATAATTTGAGTATGAATGAGAAGGGTAAGTTTTGTTAAGAGTACCGAATGATGTAACGAAAGTCCTTGCAAGTAAGCATGAATGGAAAGAAGTACAAACGTGTGCCTCAATACATGTATGATAATTAAGAAATGTCAGTTTGGCTTTGAAAAGTCAAACTACGAAGGTTGACGAATAAGTAACTGGAATAAAAGAGATGCGTGTGAGGAATGAAATGTGTGACACATTATAGCGTGTATGTAAGAAATTGTATAAGAATTATAGAACCCTTGATGTGATGAAACCAATCGAATTGGTGGAAGGATGCGTACGAGCGAAGGCACATTACATGGATGAATGAAATCTAGCCTGGTACGGCTAGCACTCGTGAAGAATGAGGACAGATCTGATTTACGGATCACTGAAGTATGGAAGGAAATCGAGGTTAGTGAAATGTAACAACTGCCACTAAAATCGGTAGTTAGGACAATAATTAGTTAATAAGAAAACCCTAATTAAGACACCCAAGTAATTCTGCACTAGATATAGAGGCAAATGAAAAGCTGAAGTTCGTAGAGAAACCCCTACAAATAGAAGATCGGAAGATTAAATTTCTCAAACATAAATGACTGGTGTTAGTCAAGGTCAAATGGGAATCCAGAAGAGGACCAGAATACACTTGGGAACTGGAATCAGAGATGAAGCGAAAGTACCCTCATCTATTTCAGTAAATCTCGAGGACGAGATTTTTCTCAAGGTGGGGAGGATGTAACAACTGCCACTAAAATCGGTAGTTAGGACAATAATTAGTTAATAAGAAAACCCTAATTAAGACACCCAAGTAATTCTGCACTTGCCCTAAAATTTTCAGAACAATCGGAATCAGGATCAGGGCCCCTAAAACTCGAGGGGGGCAAACCCTAGTTGATAATTATCTTAATATAAACGTTGCAAACTTCTGATTGGTTGAAAATATTGATTCATGCAAGCTACTCCCGTGCATGGCAAGTCTAGGGTCTATAGGTATCCCTTACGGACCGTAAGGGATCAGGCTTACGGTCCGTAAGCAAGGCCAAATTTTGGCTATAAATAGCCGACCTTGGGACTTGAACAGGGGACTTAGAACGACGTAAAACGCTTCTGTTTACGTCGAGTTCAGGCCAATATATCACAATTAAACACACACGATCACGAGGTGCTGCCGCAATCAGGGTAATAACTCGATCGCTATTACGATTCAACGTCCGATCGATTATAACTATCCAACAATTGTCCGAGTGCTGCTCAAATTGAGCTTGTACTTTATTATTCATTATGATTTCGACTTGAATGTTTGAGTACTGTTCGAATTTGGACTATGCTCTGTCATTCGTTGTGAATCCATTGAATTGTTAAGTATCGCACTTGATAATAGTTGTGAGGGTTTAATCTCGTGAATTGACGTAACTGCTGAATTAGTTACTAATCCCGTTTGTGTGTGCATTGTTATTTAAATTAGGTTAAAAGGCTAATCAGTAAAGCTTATACTCTGCTCGTAAATCTGCAATGTGAGTCATTCCTCTTTTATAAACTCTTTTCTCACAGTTTGTGAGTCATTCTCTTTTATCAAATATGTTTTACAAAACTCCAAAACTATTTTAAAGTTATAATTACAGGGATTAAGTCTATGTAATCACCAAGTTACAGCCGGTATATGGGGTTTTGTATACATTACTTATTTCCCGTCACACTTGGACAAACGGGTGGCCAAGGGGTGATCTGACCACAGTCACAGACACCATTGGACAAACGGGCTAGCCAATGGATGGTCGAGTGACAAATACTGTGGGTAGTTGGTTTGATATCAGAAACATTGTAATTCCCCTTAATACTGTAGATTATAACAAATGTGTCATCTTCAGTAAACTGAATGATTCACTCAGTATTTCCCCGCTGACAAAACCTTTTTCAAACATGTTTCAGGTGATCTGGTATGAGCAAAGAAAAGTGCCGTGGAGCACTCCCAGCTTAGAAAAGTGGCTCAATGTAAATAAATAAATGAACATGTTTTGAAAATAAAGATTTCCCTGAGAAATCACAGTATTGTAAATTTTGGGAATTTATTCCTAAATTATGAAACGAGCAGTTTAAGTTATTAAAGAGATCCTGTTTTAAACAGACTTCCGCTGTCGCCTAAATTAAATACCACGGGATTCCTGTCCCGCGGCTCCTGAAACGGGTCAAACCGGGTCGGGGGCCGTGACAGGAAAAGGTGGTATCAGAGCCACTATTTTAAGCTTACTGATTAAAGCTCACTATGTTAATTAGGAAAGTTTTATTTGTTATTCTGTGAATATATGCTTATTAACTGATTAATTGTTAAAATTACAGTATGGGTAAACAAAAGATTTCTGCTATCTATCGCAAATTAGATAGTACACCCAAAGATCAGGGAACCTCTTCTTCCAAATCTCCCACCAATTTAGAAGAGGGAATCTTTGTCCGTAAGGCCAATTATGAAATCCCACTTACACCGGAGAAAAGGAATTCAATCCTTAGAAAAGGTCAAGAGAAAAAGAAACCCCGAACCAAGAGAGTGAGGTTTAACCCAGAAATTCAGGAAATTAATAACAATCCACCAAGGGAAAATAACTTAGATGAAAAATGGGCAAATCTGTATCTGCTCGCCACTGTAGCAGAAAATGCAAATCTTTAAACTTTAAACCTAGAAATATTTACTTCCCAGTAAATAAATAAATAGATCTGAATGTGTTCTGTTTGCTGTATGTTGTACAAACTGGTGTGCAATAAAAATATTTATTTGTTAAGCTTTGTTCCAAAGTTTTAACTTAGCATTTTGTGCATTTTGCATATATGCCGTACAGCATGAATGAGATGTCGGAAGCATTTCAGAATCTTAACCTCTATCCTGTGCCGATTGAAGTCTCCCACAACTTCACTGGTTACATTGCTGACATAGAGGAACCTCTGGAATTCCAAGCTCCACCGCTGGAAAAAGCCAAACCTAAAAAGAAGAGAAGATATGTAGGGTGGCGAAAAGTGCGTAGAAGGAAACCTAGGAGACTCCCTAAAATAGAAAATCCTGTGAGTGTGAGCAAGGGAAAAGAAATAGAAACCGGAGAAAGTTCCAAGCCAGCAGAACTAGGGATAGACCTAAAGCAAAAGGGAATAGAGATCAGAGAAAGCTCTAAACAGTCTGAGGAAATCACATTCCAGGACGAAATAGACCGCCTACTGGATAATTGTGATGTTCTAGAGCCTATCAAAAATAATTTTTTCTCTTATCCTGCTACAACCCAATTCCCAATAAACCTAGGACCAGCTATTCCAGACCCACTAGTTCACACCCGACCATTAGGCCAAATGGAGGAATGGTGGACCAATGACTGGCAATTCCAAAATATAATTAATAGTCCCTATAGTTTTCTCCCACAGTTTAATCCAGAACCTATCCCTAATCCGCCAATGAGCTATGAAAATTTAGCTGAGCTACGTCAATTTGGTGAAGAACTGATAGGCACCGGGAATAGGATCCGAGAAATGGGGGAGCAGATTTCTTGGAAGTACGACGAGAGGGAACGTCGTTACTGAAACTGCCAGTGAACCAAAAAGATAGGAGGGGTTGGAAAAGTTTGTTTGTATTATAACTAATATAGTAAAACTGATTCTGTAAAATGGGCAATAAAACACTGTAAGATAAAAAGTGTGTATTGAAGCAGGGATAATATATAAAACAAAACAGAAGTCGAGGCATCGACAATTTTGACTATGTTTACATATTATGCTGAACTATGTGTTTTCTGTGTATGTATCTGTGATTTTGATATTAATAATTAGACACTAATAAATTCTAATTAGCAGATGGAAAACGCTAATAGTGAACCAGTAAATGAAGTAAATCAGTCTGAGCAAAATCAGGAAGATCAATATATAACTAGACAAGATATTGAACACTTTATTGCTCAAGGGATAGCCAATGCTATTCCAGAAATTGTGGCTGATGTTCAGAAACCTGCCGAACCACAATTAATTCCTAGTAAACGTATTCCGGAAGATAACGGCAGTAACAACATAAATGGAGGCGGCAATCATGACGATCATGATCCGCAACAGGCCCCACTCCCTAAGAAAATGAAAGCTGCAATGCCTGGTTGCACTTACAAAGAATTTCTTGCCTGTAAACCCACAGAATTTGCAGGTAATGAAGGGGCAACTGCAACACTGCGTTAGTTAGAGAAAACCGAGGCAGTAATTGCAATAAGTAAATGTGCTGAAGAAGATCAAGTGATGTATGCATCAAACTTGTTCAAAGAAGGGGCGTTAGAATGGTGGAACACGGTGCTACAAGCAAAAGGAAGAAGGGTGGCCTATGCAATGAATTGGGAAGAATTTAAGAGTCTTGTCGAAAGAAAATTCTGTCCCGAATACGAGAAGGAACAAATGGCAAACAAGTTCCTGAGTCATCGTATGTTAGGTATAGACTGTCGAGGATATACTTCGACATTCTTCGAATATGCGAGAGTGGTACCTTCCCTGGCTTCGCCAGAACCGGTACTTATTTCCCGTTATATTTGGGGATTAATTGGAGAAATCCGTAACATCGTTAAAGCTGCGAGACCACGCACGATTGACGATGCTGTGGAATTAGCTAATACCTTAACCGATGAATTAGTCCGCACCAGAGAAGAAGATCGCAAAAAGGAATTGGCTCAGAAGATTACCCAAGGATTTCGCATGGGTAATAATAGCAATAAATTCAAGAAAAGAGGAACCAGGCAATACTCGTCACCTCCTTTCTGTAGAAATTGCAAAAAGAAACACTATGGACAGTGCAATATATTTTGCAACTTCTGCAAGGCGAAAGGACATCGGGAAGAAGACTGCAGAAGGAAAACAAAAGTTTGTTATAATTGCAGAGAAACAGGACATTTCCAGTCTGAATGCCCTAAGTTAGCTAAACCAGCAGACAGTAAAGCTAAAACGACTGAAGGAACTACTAAGAAAAATGCGCGAGCATTCCAGCTGACCACTCAAGAAGCCGAACTCATTCCAGACGTGATAGCGGGTACGTTCTTAGTGCATAACGTCTATGCAAAAGTATTATTTGATTCTGGTGCAAACCAAAGTTTCATTAATACTGCCTTCTGTCAAGCTCTTAACTTACCTCTAGATACCCTTAGGCAGATCTTTACTGTTGAAACGGCAGATGGAAATTCTGTCAACATAGACAAGGTTTTGCAAGAAGTAAAGATAGAATTGTTAGGTCATAAGTTTTCTGCAAACCTGTTACCTATGAAGTTAGCCGGATTCGATGTGGTATTAGGAATGGATTGGTTAATAGCCAACCATGCCCGAATCCTGTGTGATAAGAATTCTGTAGAAATCCGTACTCCCACAGGAGAAGTAATTCTAATTACAGGAGATAGACCTCGGAAGCCACTGAAATTCATTTCAGTAATGAAATTGGCTAGTTATTCGAGGAAACAAGAAATGGTGTATATGATTTCTGTAATCATTAACACTAAAGGTAAGGAACTCCAAGACATCCCTATAGTTTCAGAATATCCAGATGTTTTTCCTGAAGAATTACCTGGTTTACCACCTGATAGGGAAGTAGAGTTTAGAATTCATTTAATTCCAGGTATTGCACCAATAGCTAAGACACCTTATCGATTAGCACCTACTGAAATGCTAGAATTGAAAAAGCAGTTAGATGAATTACTAAGAAAAAGATTCATACAACCTAGTTCATCCCCTTGGGGTGCACCAGTGTTGTTTGTAAAAAAGAAAGATGGATCAATGAGAATGTGTATCGGTTATAGGGAATTGAATAAGGTTACAATTAGAACCGATACCCATTACCTAGGATTGATGATCTTTTTGATCAATTGCAAGGAGCTAGGTATTTCTCTAAGATAGACTTAAGATCAGGATATCATCAGTTGAAAGTGCAAGAGGAGGACATACCTAAAACTGCTTTTAGAACTAGGTATGGTCATTATGAGTTTACAGTCATGCCCTTTGGATTAACAAATGCTCCAGCTGCATTTATGGACATGATGAATAGGATCTGTAAACCATACTTGGATAAATTTGTGATCGTTTTCATTGACGATATACTCATTTATTCCAAAAGTCAGGAGGAACATTGTGAGCACTTGCATACACTCTTAACTTTGTTAAGAAAGGAAAAGCTTTATGCCAAATTCTCAAAATGCGAGTTCTGGCTACAAGAAGTGCAATTTTTAGGTCATATGGTGAATCACGAAGGAATTCACGTAGATCCTGCTAAAATAGAAGCAATCACGAATTGGAAAGCTCCACGAACGGCTATGGAAGTTAGAAGTTTTCTAGGCTTAGCTGGGTATTATAGACGATTTATTAAAGATTTTTCTAGGATAGCTGTACCTTTAACTAAGCTAACCTGTAAAGACGTAAAGTTTGAATGGGGATCTAGACAAGAGGAAGCTTTTAGGATTCTAAAACACAAATTGACAAATGCTCCAATTTTAGCTTTACCCGAAGGAACCGAGGATTTTGAAGTATACTGTGATGCTTCAAAATTAGGATATGGATGTGTGTTGATGCAACGTAAAAAGGTAATTGCGTATGCCTCTAGGCAATTGAAAAAGCACGAAGAAAATTATACAACTCATGATCTAGAGTTAGGAGCCATAATTTTCGCCCTTAAGATCTGGAGACATTATCTGTATGGAAGTAAGTTTACTGTCTATACGGACCATAAGAGTTTAAAGTATATATTTGGGCAAAAAGAGTTAAATATGAGGCAAAGAAGGTGGATGGAAATCTTAAGTGATTACGACTGTGATATCCAGTATCACGAAGGAAAAGCGAACCTAGTCGCAGACGCCTTAAGTCGTAAATATCATGAAAAGCAAAAGCGAGTCCGTGCTCTTAGGTTAAACCTACAATTAGATTTAATGGAACAAATAAAGGAAGTTCAAGGAACGGCAATCAAGGACGATGCCGAAGGAATGAAAGGTTATCTAAAGGAATTAGAACAAGGAAAAGATGGAATTTGGAGATTCCACAAGAAACGAATTTGGGTACCTAGGCAAGGAGAATTAAGAAATAAGATTTTAGAAGAATCCCATAAATCTAGGTATACTGTACATCCAGGAAATAATAAGATGTACCAAGATTTAAGAAATAATTTTTGGTGGATAGGAATGAAAAAGGATATAGCCGAATACGTATCTAAGTGTTTAACCTATTCACAAGTTAAAGCCGAACATCAGAAACCCTCAGGACTACTACAACAGTTAGAAATGCCTGTATGGAAATGGGAACTCATAACAATGGATTTTGTTACTAAGTTACCCAGAACCAGAAAAGGTAATGATGCTATTTGGGTAATTGTGGATCGATTAACCAAATCAGCTCATTTTCTACCAATGAAGGAAACCTTTAGCATGGAAAGGTTAGCCAAGTTGTATGTAGATGAAGTAGTATCCTTACATGGAGTCCCACTCTCCATTGTATCGGATAGAGATAGTCGTTTTACTTCCCGTTTCTGGACAAGTTTCCAAGAAGCAATGGGAACTCGACTTAATTTAAGTACTGCATATCATCCTCAAACAGACGGACAAAGTGAAAGGACGATACAAACCCTGGAAGACATGCTCCGAGCATGTGTAATTGACTTTGGTGGTAATTGGGATAGCCATTTACCATTAATTGAATTCTCTTATAACAATAGTTATCATTCGAGCATCGAAGCTGCTCCATTTGAAGCACTGTATGGACGCAAGTGCAGAACTCCAGTATGTTGGGCAGAAATAGGAGAAAGTCAATTATCGGGTCCAGAGATTGTGCAAGAAACTACTGACAAGATATCGCAAATCAAGGAAAGACTGAAGACTGCTAGAGATCGTCAAAAGAGTTATGCAGACAATCGCCGCAAGCCGTTAGAATTCCAAGTCGGTGACAAAGTACTATTAAAAGTATCTCCTTGGAAAGGAGTAGTACGATTCGGTAAGAAAGGAAAACTGAGTCCCAGATATGTTGGACCATTCCCAGTAATTCAACAAATAGGACCAGTAGCTTATCGTTTACAACTACCAGAAGAATTAGCTGGAGTACATGATGTGTTTCATGTATCCAATCTCAAGAAATGTCTATCAGATGAATCCCTGGTAGTACCTCTTCAAGATATAGAGGCAAATGAAAAGCTGAAGTTCGTAGAGAAACCCCTACAAATAGAAGATCGGAAGATTAAATTTCTCAAACATAAATGACTGGTGTTAGTCAAGGTCAAATGGGAATCCAGAAGAGGACCAGAATACACTTGGGAACTGGAATCAGAGATGAAGCGAAAGTACCCTCATCTATTTCAGTAAATCTCGAGGACGAGATTTTTCTCAAGGTGGGGAGGATGTAACAACTGCCACTAAAATCGGTAGTTAGGACAATAATTAGTTAATAAGAAAACCCTAATTAAGACACCCAAGTAATTCTGCACTTGCCCTAAAATTTTCAGAACAATCGGAATCAGGATCAGGGCCCCTAAAACTCGAGGGGGGCAAACCCTAGTTGATAATTATCTTAATATAAACGTTGCAAACTTCTGATTGGTTGAAAATATTGATTCATGCAAGCTACTCCCGTGCATGGCAAGTCTAGGGTCTATAGGTATCCCTTACGGACCGTAAGGGATCAGGCTTACGGTCCGTAAGCAAGGCCAAATTTTGGCTATAAATAGCCGACCTTGGGACTTGAACAGGGGACTTAGAACGACGTAAAACGCTTCTGTGTACGTCGAGTTCAGGCCAATATATCACAATTAAACACACACGATCACGAGGTGCTGCCGCAATCAGGGTAATAACTCGATCGCTATTACGATTCAACGTCCGATCGATTATAACTATCCAACAATTGTCCGAGTGCTGCTCAAATTGAGCTTGTACTTTATTATTCATTGTGATTTCGACTTGAATGTTTGAGTACTGTTCGAATTTGGACTATGCTCTGTCATTCGTTGTGAATCCATTGAATTGTTAAGTATCGCACTTGATAATAGTTGTGAGGGTTTAATCTCGTGAATTGACGTAACTGCTGAATTAGTTACTAATCCCGTTTGTGTGTGCATTGTTATTTAAATTAGGTTAAAAGGCTAATCAGTAAAGCTTATACTCTGCTCGTAAATCTGCAATGTGAGTCATTCCTCTTTTATAAACTCTTTTCCCACAGTTTGTGAGTCATTCTCTTTTATCAAATATGTTTTACAAAACTCCAAAACTATTTTAAAGTTATAATTACAGGGATTAAGTCTATGTAATCACCAAGTTACAGCCGGTATGTGGGGTTTTGTATACATTACTTATTTCCCGTCACGCTTGGACAAACGGGTGGCCAAGGGGTGATCTGACCACAGTCACAGACACCATTGGACAAACGGGCTAGCCAATGGATGGTCGAGTGACAAATATTGTGGGTAGTTGGTTTGATATCAGAAACATTGTAATTCCCCTTAATACTGTAGATTATAACAAATGTGTCGTCTTCAGTAAACTGAATGATTCACTCAGTATTTCCCCGCTGACAAAACCTTTTTCAAACATGTTTCAGGTGATCTGGTATGAGCAAAGAAAAGTGCCGTGGAGCACTCCCAGCTTAGAAAAGTGGCTCAATGTAAATAAATAAATGAACATGTTTTGAAAATAAAGATTTCCCTGAGAAATCACAGTATTGTAAATTTTGGGAATTTATTCCTAAATTATGAAACGAGCAGTTTAAGTTATTAAAGAGATCCTGTTTTAAAAAGACTTCTGCTGTCGCCTAAATTAAATACCACGGGATTCCTGTCCCGCGGCTCCTGAAACGGGTCAAACCGGGTCGGGGGCCGTGACATGAAATGTGTAATTCATGTTGGATAGGCATGAATTGGTAGGTTGAGAAAGACCTACGAAATGACTGATAGGATATGTATTGTAGGATCGTTTTCAGACCCGAACGAGTCAATCAGAAGAGTAATTCACCAATACAAAAGGCGGAAACAATTGTATTAGTGTTATTTCAGCTGTATTCACTTTAAAATTGTCTTGTATATTGATTGTAGAACAATTACAATTCAGAAGACACCTCGACAGAGCTTCGTCGTCCGAAAATTCTCTGCTAATTCCGCTTCAAATGACACACAACATCAGCTATATATAGATGACCTGATTCCGCTTGAAACATCTTCAAGCGGGATCTGATTTCGCTCCAAACTGACTCAAGCGAAATCAGTCATATAAGCTTCAAGCGGAATTAAACAATCTGATTTCACTTGAAATGACCTAGTGTCATTTCAAGCGGAATTACTACTAATTCACACTTTCTCGATTTCCGAACCCTGATCTATCTAGTTCTATACAAGACTCGATACAAGACGAAATCGACAGACGGATACACCAACAAACTCCCCCTCGGATGTTGACGGAGTCTTCAGTGTCGAGTCTTCGGTTGTCAAACCTTCAGTCTTTATCAGTCTGCTTGCTCTTTTTCAAAGTACTCTTCATTGTAAGCATCCTCACTCAATCTCTATCTTCTTTCTTCTATCTTCAGAATCTCGATCTGGCTTTCTACAATTTTACATTCCCTCTTGATGTCTTCAGACTCCCCCTCTCAATCTACTGGGATCGCAGTCTGGAAATCATCATCTTCAGGTATTGGAACCTGTCATTTCCTGCACAAACTCTACCTAACACATAAGTTTCTCAAAGTTTAAAGATTTAAAATTTAGAAACCATTTGCAGGAAACATTCAAAATGATTTATTCTCTGAAAACCACTTGAAAACATAACTTCTTCATACACTCTCTCCCAAACCTGTTCATCAAGTTTAGCACTTGGAATTTTGAAAATCAGTTTTTCAACATCAGTTGTCGAAAATCTTTTTGAATTTTTCAAAATATGAAAACATAGATGCAAAAATAGAATTTAAATGTAGAAATGAAATATTTACAAACAATATTTTTGTGAGTTTGTGTAAGAGGATCATATCAGTTTTGAGACAAATCACTAACACCGTTAAGCTTTAAACATTTTAAGTTCTAAACAATTCACCTAGATTGTCAGTATACTGGTCCTCTTAAATTTTCACACAAAGTTCAACTGTTCCGAGATACGAGATTAATGTTTTAGATACTTAAACTTATTTGCGTGTCCCACCACTTGAATATACTCCCGTATCCAGATCCCAATATTTAGTCTTACAGGTGAGTATACCTAGATGATATCTGTAAGGGGTTAGATGCGAAACCGTGAGAGCTCAGGTCAGAACTTCCGTTCGGCAGAGAGATGACGGCTCGACTTTAGGTGTGTCCCCTTTAGAGGATCTTTTATTACAACAGCATATGATTTAGCATTTTTCAATGTTTTATCATTTTTATGCTGAGGGTGACGCTATATTCAAGCAAAAGCAGAAAGTATTATTCAGGGACTAGGCCATTGCTTCCGCAAAATCAGAAGTCCCGGAATAATACCCCAGATATCACTGAGTATATAGACCTAATATCTCAGAAAGAGGGACCTTTCAAACAAGATTTCGGGGGTTACCCATATATCCAAGAAATGTTCCCCACGATATAAGCAAGTTTGAAATTTAGATTTATATCTCATCACAATCTACTAAATGTGCAAAAACCTACTGGCACATCCACAGTGAGTTTGTCTATCACGTTTTTACTTTCCATTTCTTTAGTGTACTGTGATAGTCCACCGATGTACTATCATTTCCGCTTTTTCACAATAAAACTCATTTTTAAATTTTTAGATTGTAGGTCCCTCGGAGGTTGAGGTTAAACCTATTCCTTGTTATGTTTAACACTCTAGCAAGTGCGGAATCCAAGCTAGAGTGCAAACCGATAGTTTAGATGAAAGCAAAGATTACAAAGAGAAAGAGTAGACAAGCAATATATCAAAGTTTTCTCTTGTATTTCAGTGGACACGGTTACAGCCCTTGACCAAACTGAAATGCTCTCTTACAAGACCTTGGGTTCACTCACAAATGCTCTCAATATGAACTTGAACAACTGCTAAAGAACTTACTGCCAAGTGAAACCCACATGGGATATATATACCCATATCAGACAACATGCACGAAGGATAAGGCATTCTGGTCGAAGGATCATCTATCGACCAGAATATCCATCGAAAGATATCGAAGGATCCATATGTACCTCGAAGGATGATATATCCTTCGAGGTCCATAAGTATCCCACGAAAGATGTCTTTCGAGGTCATCGAAGGATACAATCCATCCTTCGATGACATCCTTTGAACCATACATAATAAACACAAAGGTGTTGACTGTTTGGCCAAGTCAAACCAGGAGGATGGTTGACTTGGTCAAACATACATCTCAACACTTAAACAATACACCAAAAGACGTAAACACGACAAACAAAAGACATCGTTTTATACATAACAAAATACAGACAAAGTACAGACACAAGTGCACCAACAAACTCCCCCTTGGCTGTAGCTTTGTCTCGGTCTTCGTGTCTTAAGTCTTGGACGTCCTTTCCACTGTCAGATGATGTGATGACCATGCACTTCCTGCGTTGACCAGCAGATTGAAGCAGTATCGGGCCATCCTTTGAAACTTCATAGCTTGATCTCGATCCTGAACTAAGTAGTTTATCTCATGATCCTTCAAAACAATAATATCCGATCTGGACATATTTGTAATCCACATCGGATCTATTATCCTGAAGTTCTCCTGATTATCTCTGAATAGGATCACGGCTTCACAAGTATCCGCGTCATAGACCCAGCAGCGGAAGTTTCCAAGAAAGTCGGTCTTCATCTTTAGTAACGGTATCTTCTTCATCACCTTGGGAGGATCGTATACCAAACGATAACGAGCGGTGTTTGTTTCTGGATCAAGTGTAAACCTGATCTGCTCGTATCTAGGAAACTGTGGCTTGTACAGAGGATCCTTCCAACCCAATCTCCTTTCCAACCTGATTTTCTTAGCGAACAGATCCACCATCTTTTCTTCGCTCCGATTGATGACATCTAGTTGGGCTAACACTGCGACATCATAATATGGAAGTGTGAGAATACTGAGGAGAGTTCTGAAATACTGAAGACCCGTTTCTCTTTTCACGACCATGCAGTGAAGATCTTTGACAAACATCCAACTAATGATGCGACCCCGAGCCCGATTCTTCTCCAGCATCATATAGTTAACCTGTTCCAAAGGAGCGAGCGGAGGAGGATTCCTAGCAAGGAAATCCGCTCGCCATTCATTCACGGTTTTCTCACGGTTTTCTTGAGCTGATGGCGAATCAGAAGAAAGATTGGCGAACTCTGCAGTCTTTTCAGCCACAAAATCATCATCAAGGGCATTCACCTCCGCATTGTCCTTTCCAACATATACAGGACGATCAGGATCCGAACCGATGAAGATTTCATCTATTGAAGAGAAATCGGTTTGATCCTGAGCTAACGGAGTGTTATCAATCATGCTTACTGAAACATCATCCAATTCCGTCAGAGCCAGTATCTGTTCATTCGACATTTCAGAAACATATTCTCCCTCTTCTAACATTTCACCCGTAACTGGATGAAACTTCTGAGCACCTGAGGATTCAGCGAGATCTGTAAACGTTTCTGCTTCAATACTAATATGTTCAGGCCCTGTAGATGTTTCCAGTGTCTCTGTCTGCTCAGATGGCCCAGTGGTAGCTGTTGGAGGAGCAGAAGGAGTGTCTTGAGGTGTACCAGATCCACCTGCAGCACCGGATGCAGTTGCACCGGAACCTGAGGCAGTTGTTTGATCTGGATTAGCTGCATCATCATCTTGATCATCCTCACGCCTTGAGGGAACTATCCCTAAGGTTTTGCACCTCTCACTCCATAATGTACCAACTTTGGAATGAATCTTGTTGAAGTTTGCATACATGGGTTTGAAGGCTTCCATCAGTCTATCATCACGACTACTTACCTTCTCCCTCAAAGCTTTCGCCCGAGTCTCCAAATTAGTACTATGCTTCTTCATAATTTCGACCTCCCTATCTCTTTCCTTGTTTGCCTGTTTTAACCTTTCAATTTCCTCTGCCTGTTCCTTGATTTTGATATTCTAAGCTTCAACAATTGAACATAGATGATTGTGTGCCATTACATCCTGTTTACGCTGGACACGATATTCTTCAATAGTTCTTGTGTGTCGACCAACTATAGATCCCAATTCACTGACTTGTTCAATCAGGAATTGTATCTTGTCAGCTTCAGAAAATCCGGATAAGGTTTCTGCCAGAGTTGGCCGCGAAGGCTCAGGTCTTGAAGAACCAGACTGACAAGCCTGACCCAAAGCACCTGTAGGACCAGTAATAGTGAGAGGGGGTCGAGCATGTGTACCTGAGGTGGGAGTTGCAGGTGGCTGTTGATCAACAGTCACCGTGCGTGTCCCAGAAGACCTCTGAGGAGAAGACATTAACTCCAGCGTCTCTTTTTCAGTCAGTTGATCACCAGAGGGAGGAAACTGCTGCTCAGGAGCAGATGAAGGCTGAACAGAAACTGGAATAGAGGAATCACCAGCAGCTTTCTTTGACGCACGAGTACCTTGTCGTTTAGCTTTCCTCTTTCTGATAAAACCCGGAGAAGTAAGGACGTAATCCTCATCCCTGTCAGATTCTCCAGTTCTAGCTGTCTTCTCTATTCGCTCAAACCGGGGATTCCCGCGACTATCAAATACTTTCATCATCCCTGGAGGAGGAGGATTATCATCCTCAGACGATGAACCACCATCACCCGAACCTCCTTCCTCTTCAGAAGATGAACTGCTTTCATCAACTAGCTTCCTCGCCTCATCTATGTTGCCTTTACCCTTGTCAGTCGCAACAGTACCAGACTGACCAGCAACACCACCAACACCACCAGCACTACCACCTGTTTCAACAACCACAGCACCACCAACAACACCAGTATCAGTACGAACATCAGGATCCACAGACATTTCCTGAACCTCTTCAGCAGCAACATTGACATCAACCTCAACATGTGCTGCAGCACTAGAACTGCCCGCAGACCTTCTAGTTGCCTTGATTCCATGTTTAGCCCCAAGCTGCGTGTCAGCCAAAGCAATCAACCTTGGTTCTTCATTGTCAGAATCACTTGCGTCATGTCGCCATTTGTTGTGCTGCGGTGCCTCATAGTTAGGAATATTAAGATGACCAATCAGTTTCCTAATTGGGTCCGATTCCTTATAGGCGGCCATAGACTTGAATATCAGCAGAGTGCGTTCGATCATCGGATTCACAGGAAGAACATCTGCCTCGGCTTTAGCAAGATCAGGAATCTGATCATCTATCATCATCTGCAGAAACCTGGGATATAACCAGAACTTGGTGGATGTTCGCTGTGTTGCAGACGGAAGTGGCCTTCGAGCGTTTTCCTTTAGGTTGTCGAAGATATAGCGAGATATGTTAAACGGCTTGTTCAGAATCAACGCCGTAAACAATCCAGTCAAATCGATCGGTGACAAGTCATACCCAGAACGCTTGTTGCTCAGGCAATGAATAAGAATATGCAGCAAGAACTTATACCGAAGTGGCATATACTTCTTGTTGATTTGATTAGCCAGAACATTGTCGCTGTACTTAATCCTCATCAGTAACCCCCGCTGACATTGTAGATCTATAGAAGTAGGATCTTCCGGTTGATCTCCAAGCTGTAGACGTTCTCTGATAGTGTTTTCAGTAATAACCACAGGTTTTTCAGCAACAGTAGCCCTGATCACTTCCTTATTCTCCACCGTTTCAATCCCAGCTGAACTCCAAAATGCCTTGATGTGCGACTGATAGGCAATGTATTGCGTTATGATAGCATAGTTGATATGCGAGCGGTGAAGGTACTCCATGATGCCAGTGAACTCCGGACTGATACTGCCTACCGGTTGTAAATATGCAGCCATATTATGTCTAGATTCAGACATAGCCTCAACCTCCGATTTCTCCTTCTTTGTCGGTTTTGCCCGCTCTTTTCTTACTTTCGGTGCCATTTCTGTATATAACACATTGACACGTAATTAGAAAAGTCAAATTGTCAAATTAGGGTTTCATACTTAGAAAAATTTCAATTTCTTGAAAATCTTCTAAGTGTTGAACCCTCGAAGGATCACATCTATCCATCGAAGGATTGAACATGGCTCGAAGGATGACAGATGGTTCGAAGGATGTTAGTCAAGCTCGAAAGATGTCACTTATCTTGAAGGATGTCAACTTTATCGAAGGATCATCTTTCGAACAATCAAGAATTTTGAAAGATGTCTTGATCATTCGAAGGATTGATCAATCGAAGGATGATCCTTCGAGATATCTAACATCTTTCGAGACTCACCTCGAAGGATGTTGTTCAGCACATCTATCGAGGTGATGAGTCATCATCTATCGTCATCATCTTTCGTTTTGACTACCGGCATCACTGTTCAACGGCAAGTTTTCCGGTGGGGTTTTAAGTGTTTTCCGGTGATGGTTTTAAATTTAGTTCAAGTGTGTTTTGCAAACAAACAAGAACAACACCATTTCAAACCATCAACAATTTGACCCAACCCGGACATGAACACAGACACATGCATCAATTTTGACCATGAACCCTAACCATTCCCTGTTTAACCCAAATCAAACATTTAGACAACAAGATTCAAACAAAAACCTGTTATAAACATTACAATCATAAGAATCTTATAACTATCATGCTTATACATCTGTTCATTACATTCACATATATCATTCAGATTTTCACAAACTGAAAATAAGAACACTAATGTATAAAGTAACATGATCAATGAAATGTTCATGATGTTGTTTGTTTTGATGTTTGTTAAAGGATTAAAACATGATCATCCTACCAAGTGTTGTTTAAGAAATCCTGATATCTCAACAGATTTTGAAAAATTTGGCAGAGGTTCGAGAAGATGAGAGGGTTTTGTGATGAATTTTGAAACTGATAATGATGAAAGAAGAAGAAGACCCTATATATACCCTGACCTCGAAAGTCCAACCGCCTCGAAGGACCCAAAACCATTCGAAAGATGTAAGACTGTCTCGAAGGATGACCTTTGGGTTCGAAGGATCCATATATGGTTCGAAGGATCCAGATATTTGAAAGATCTGGATCGAAGGATACCAGATATTTTGAAATCCTTCGAAAGGTATCTTTCGATCTAAACCATCTTTCAACAGATCTGGTCAACTCGAAAGATCAATTGGTCAAATCCTTCGTTGACCAAAACATCTTTCGACTGAAACAGTTGACTTTCATTGACTTTCTTGACCATCTGATCTTTCGAGGGCCATTGCTTCCTCGAAGGATCAGATTTCCCACCAACACTTTGGATTTTTGGGAATTTCAATTTAAACCCTTCAAATTTTGGAGGTTTTCAGAAATGACCATTTTGAAAAGTTATCCATTATGAAGTTCTGCAAAGGTTAATTTTATGAAATATCTCGGCTTGTCAGGTATCAGATCGAGCACCAACATCAGTCAATCAAAAATAACATAAATGGAAAATCTTTTTGGATTTTGAAGTTTGAAAAATAAAAGGCAACAATTTTAATATCCTTTGAATGTTATCAAACGACATCACCGCTAATGTCGTGCTGATATACACCAAACGACAAAACTGTTTGAAAATAAAGCAGTAAGGAAATATGTACAAACACAACAATATTTTTGCGAGTTTCTGGTGAAGAGAATCATATCAGCTAGCGGTCTTCTATCAAAACACATTTCCTTTAATTCTTTTACAGAAGTGGATAAGTATTCTACCACAATTACCGATATTGTTATCCACTTAAACTCAACAATCAAGTGTAATCATAATACAATGAGATACGTTTAAGGTATGAATTATACTTACCGACCGGTGTTCATCCACTCACGACACATTCCCGTATCAAGGTATGCACGAGAGTTCATCTTACTGGGGAGTATACCATTTATCATCCCTTTTTTAACGTATATATATATAATGTGAACAAGTCACTTATTTGAGTTTGAAAACAAGCCCTATGTGATAGAATCACTTATTGATGAGGAACTTGATTTTCGATGCATGAGGGCACAGGAGCAAGTCCGTGAACAGGTCAGTACTTCCGTACAGCAGAGAGACGAACTTGACTCCCGGATAGATGTGATATTTTATCACTTATTTTGATGGACATGTGATTGTTTATCACTTATTGAGGTCGAATGCAGTATGAGATATGTACACGTATGTATGGTATCATGGAAGAACTTAGACTTTGTCTTTTATAGAAACAACCATGATACCCAGATGATAAACAGCATAAACCCCGAATATCTCAGAACCTCGGCAATCTATCAAACGAAATTTCAGTACCAAGACCATATGCCAATGAACGGTTCCCACGCGGTTTTCAGTCTGTTATGTTTATATCTCCTGCATACTTTAAAATGATCGTGAGTCTACCGGTACATCATTAGTAGAGCTACTTATCATTTTCTTTTTCTTTTGATTTCTAGAAACATGTTTCAACCGACCTCTGATGTAATATCACTTTCTCTTATATTACCAAGAAACTCATTTTTGTTTTTCTATTGTTTTTGTGTTTTTCTGAATTTTCTCCCCCTTAAATGCAGAAAGTAACTAAATTAAAGACATATTTTTATATTTTTGTGGTTTTTCAATGTTTTTGTATTTTTCTTGAAACTTTCTCCCCCTAAAATTCAAAAATAAAGTGAAGTAAAAATATTTTTGGATTTTTGGTTTTTAGAAAAATATTTACAAAAACGATTTCCTGATGTCGGTTACTCTTGCTTCACCTTAATGCCGTTTACCAAAAGTAAATAATCAAATCTTGATTTATCAAATGCTTTGGTAAAAAGGTCGGCACGTTGGTGGTCGGTATGAATATGAACCACATCGATAAGTCTCTTTTCAAAACAATCACGTATGAAGTGATATTTAATATCGATGTGCTTCGTTTTCGAGTGCTGTACAGGATTTCTAGTGATCTGTAAGGCAGCCTCATTATCAACATAAATAGGAGTAGTTAGGAATTCAAAACCGTGGTCCCGCATCTGTTGTTGGATCCATAGAACCTGGGAGCAGCAACTAGACGCAGCAATGTATTCTGCTTCACATGTAGACGTAGCCACACATGTCTGCTTCTTGCATTGCCAAGTGACTAGGCGATTGCCTAAGAACTGACATCCTGCTGTAGTTGATTTTCCATCTTTCTTGCAGCCGCCGAAATCAGAATCACTGAATGCTTTGAGATCGAAGTTATCATCCTTAGGATACCATAACCCGGTGACAGGGTAACTCTTCAGATAACGAAAAATCCTTTTGACAGCAGCATAGTGAGAGACCTTCGGATTCGCTTGATACCTAGCGAGAAGACAAGTTGGATACATAATGTCGGGTCTTGATGCGGTGAGATACATTAAGGATCCAATCATAGCACGATAAAGTGAAGAATCCACATCATCCCCTTCTTCATCTGGAGTAATCCCGTGATTCTGCGGAAGAGGAGTAGAAATTGGCTTCGAATCTGACATCTGGAACCGGCTCAAGATGTCTCCGACGTACTTGGTTTGATGAATAAAAATTCCAGATTCGGACTGATTTACTTGCAAACCCAAGAAGAACGTCATTTCACCCATCGCACTCATCTCGAATCGATCTTGCATCACCTTTTCAAATTCCTTGCATAACTTATCATCGGTAGAACCAAAGATAATATCATCGACATACACTTGTACCAACAGAAGATCTTCACCTTTTTCTTTGATAAAGAGGGTACAGTCGATCAAACCTCGTCGAAAACCATTGCTGAGCAGATAGGTAGACAACGTTTCATACCAAGCCCGAGGTGCTTGATGAAGACCATATAACGCCTTGTTAAGTAGTAAAACCCTGTCAGGATGTAATGGATCTTCAAACCCCGGTGGTTGCTCGACATATACTTCCTCTTCGACTACTCCGTGTAGAAAAGCACTTTTAACATCCATCTGGTACACCTTGAATTTCTTAAAGGATGCGTAGGCTAGAAAGATTCTAATAGCCTCCAGACGAGCAACAGGTGCATACACTTCATTGTAGTCAATACCTTCGATCTGACTGAAGCCTTGTACCACTAACCTTGCTTTGTTTCGGACAACAATCCCACGGTCGTCCTTTTTGCACTTAAACACCCAGCGAGTTCCGATCTTTTTGTAGTTGTCGGGCCTATCAACCAATTTCCATACGCCCAACTTCTCGAACTGCTGAAGTTCTTCTTGCATGGCTTCCACCCAGGAATCATCTTTCAATGCCTCCTTCCAAGATTTAGGCTCTTCTTGGCTAACATAGCAGGCGAAAGACCAATCATTTTGTTGTCCCGATTCTCGTATCTCAGCATACAAGCCAGCATTTTCGTTATTTCTGATTTGATTCCTTGTCCTTACACCACTGAGAACATCACCTATAATATTCTGCTGAGGATGAATGTTATGAATTCGGGTTTCAGAAACTGGAGGAACGTCAACATTTGACCTCAAGTTATTGATATTTAAATTCCCGATATCATTCTGAAGCTGGTGAGTTGTAGAAGATGATGCATTTTCTTCTTGGATAATTGGCGCAGACACTGGATCCGTTGCTTCTGAAGTACCTTGAACCGGACGCAGTGCTTCACCATCATTTGCATCAACATACTCCTCATCTTCCGATGACAAATTGTAATCGACAGCATCATTAAACACCTCATTTGAAGCGAGATTGTTGACAGAAGAAGATGCTTGTGAGTCAACAATGATTGGACGAGCTAACTGAGAGCCAGTCGCATTCTCACTTTCAGACAACATTTGAGCAATTGCATTGTCATCATCAAATGTCGGCAGATTGAATGAGTCGAAAAGACCATCATAATCGAACATCCATGGATCTCCAGAAGGCTTCGGAGGATTAGAATATCTTTGAACTCTTACTTCACCCCATTCTTCAATTCTTTTGGTAGTCAGGTTCCATACTCGCAGATTAGGAGTAGCATACCCAAGGAAGTAACCTTCGATAGCTTTGGCACCAAACTTCCCATCAGGTTCAATCATGGTACATGGTGCACCAAAAGGTTCTAGATATTCCAAATCAGGAGTCTTCTTGTGTAGGAGTTCGAAGCACGTTTTTCCATGTCTTTTCACTGTGAGAACCCTGTTTAACGTGTAGCAAGCCGAGGCAACAGCTTCAGTCCAGAATCGAACTGGAAGCTGAGACTCAACCAACATGGTTCTTGCAGTCTCAATTAAGGTTCTGTTCTTTCTTTCAGCGACTCCATTTTGTTGTGGCGTGTACCGAGAGCTGTATTCATGAAGGATTCCTTTTGCAGTGCAAAACTCATCCATAACCCTGTTTTTGAACTCGGTACCGTTGTCGCTTCGAATTCGCCTCACTTTTAGATTATACAGATTTTCCAACAAGGTGATCAAATTCTTCAGAATTTCTGGAGTCTCGCTCTTGTGGACCATGAAGTCAACCCATGAAAATCTTGAGTAGTCATCAGTAACTACCAAGCAGAAAACTTCTCCGTGCACACTCTTGTGTTTGACTGGGCCGAAAAGGTCCATATGCAAACGCTCGAGTGGCATGTTGACAGTGTTAACCTTCTTCAATGGATGTGATTTCTTGGTCTGCTTCCCTTTCTGACACGGCACACAGACATCTTGAAGTTGAAAGTTCTTCACATTGACACCTCTCACCAAATTGTTTTTGACAAGGTGATTCATTTTTCTGAGGTGAATATGACCCATTCGTCTGTGCCAAGAGATCGTCTCCTTTTCAGTGGCTTTTGAAATAAAGGAAGTAACTTGCTTGGACTGAGTTATTGCTTGGCTCATATCAAGGACATACAAATCATTAACTCTTGGTGCTGATAAGAGAATCCATTCAGCGGGAATCTTGAATCCTGGCTTCAGCACATAACAACCGGCATCATCAAAATGCACGGTGAACTTCTTGTCGCAGATTTGAGAAACACTCAGGAGATTGTGATCCAACTGTTGCACATAATTGATTTTGTCGAAACTCACAATTCCATTTGAGATCATTCCCTCGCCGGTGATATACCCTCCTTTGTCTCCAGCAAACGCAACATATCCTCCTCTTATACTTCGCACATCGAAAAGAAGACGATAGTCGCCAGTCATGTGCCTGGAAGCCCCACTATCAACGATCCAAAGACTATTGATAGTTCCTCCTGGAGCCGCCTGCACATGCAATTAACACATCAGTTTGAGAGGGGGACCCAAGCCTTTGTGGACTTGGGTCGTCCTTGATCATCAAGGAAAGTGATCTCAATCACTTGATGATTAGGAAATAAAACCTCTGGTGCTCCCCCTGACTGAATTACCTGTTTTTGTTTCCAAGCTTGTTGTCCCTTACCAGTATTTGATTTAATTGTTTTTGCATTTACTGGTTTTACATTTGTAGGTTTAGCTTGTACAGGTTTTTCATCCTTGACCTCTGATTTTAAGGCCTTCTCAATTACCTTTTTGTTCTTTTGTTTTAACTTCTTTTCCCTTTCTTTCAAGACACGTGGGTCTTGTTTCGGGGAAACCGGTTGTTTTTGGTAATTGGTTTCTTGGGGAACACTTGTTTTTCCTTTCAATTTTTGCAAGTATGGGCAGTATCTTACAATGTGCCCAACTGTTCCACATTCAAAACACATTCTCCGCTCTACAAACCTCGGAGAAACGTGTTGATGACCAGACGAAGAACCAGACACTGAACTTTGTGATCTAGATGTGCTTGGACCTAAGTCACATCCATTTGTGTGTTGGGTATAATTGTTCTGATCATTTCATTTTAAAATTCTAACTTGTTTTACAAAATCAATGTTAGATTTATTTTGAAATGTTTCAAGTTTGTCCGTACCCTTTGATCCAACAAAGTTCACTTTCTGTTCTCTTTTCTTAGCTGGAGCTCTTTTGTTTTGCACCCTTTGAACCTTAGGTTGCTCAACCTTAGATTGTTGAATTTTAGGTTGTGCAGCCTTAGGTTGAGTAGCCTTAGACTGCTCAACTTTAGGTTGTTGAACCCTTGGTTGTTCAGTCTTAGGCTGCTGAACCTTTGGTGCTTGAGCTTTCTTGTTTTGAGCCCTCTTTTCCTGTACCTGGCCCTTACCCTTTCCAGAATTCACTTGTTGTTTTCGCTCAACTGGCAGTTTTTGGTTTCCGTATTGTTTTCTAATTAGCTCACACGGAATTGGTTCACATTGAGTGACCGTCACTTTGTTACCTTTGTTTCCCAAAAACTTATCAGTTCGTCCTTCAAAAATTTTCTCAATTAAATCTTGATTTACATTTTTGATTGGAAAATCTCTGTCAGAATAAATTTTGCTGTCTCCCTTGAGCGTATACAACAAGTTATTCTTTTCAATGCTAGGTACACTAGGCTTCATTGCCTTTGGTGTTTCAGCCTTACTCGGTTTCACTGGTGGATCACACAGGATGTGATTCTCAATTAGAATGTCTGGTGTAACCGAGTTAGACTGTGGTTTCTCATTTTCTTCAGATTCATCGTCCGAAGAATCAGCATCCTCAATAATCGGAGAACTCTGTTCCTTAACAGACGATGAATTTTTCACATTCTCAGATTCAGATTGCCCCGAGGATGATGTACCTGTTGTGAACCCGAGGCCTACTGCAAAGTCATCTAGACCAAGTGGCACAGTAGGTTCAAAACGGGGCATATCCTCGTCATTAGGCAACTTGGAGTAATTGTGATTCATCAGGGGAGGGCATGATTTGTAACCAATACATTTTGCATCCCCCTTTTTCCTTTGAACATCAATAATGTGATCCAAAACATAGCGGGAATTGGAATAGCTTTCCAATTTCTGCTTGATTGTTTCACATTCGCATCGAGCTGTAGCTAACTCTACCATTTGTTTTTCAATTGTGTCAATCAAGTTATCATTAGCATGTTGTTTTCTCAAAACAGCCTTTTGAAGTTCAGAAACATCATGTTTTAATGACGCAATTGTTGCTTTAAACTCTTTTTCATTTCTTGTTAAAAACAAGTTAGCCTCAGTTGCTTTAGACAGATCAACAATCAATTCTTGATTGTGTTTGTGTGTGATTTCAAACAGACTTTCCTTTTCTGCATATTCTAGACATTTAGCACATTCAACAACAGCAGAAATAGAGTCAGGTTTAGAATCACATACCTGAGAGGTTTGTCCTTCAACATGAGCCATAAAGGCTGTATGAAAAGAAAAAGATCCATCTTCAGAGAAAAATTGAGAAAGCTTCTCGGAAGTTCCAGCAGCTTTCTGGCAAAGAATAGATCTTCTCTTGCATAATGCTTCAGCATCAGCCAATAACTCATCAACCTCCAAGTCTAAAGCCTCACTTGATAAATCACCAGCATCAAGTGATTCCCCATCCATACTTCCACTATAACCCGAGCTATCTTCATCTTCTGAAGATTCACCAGCAGACACAGGTTCTACAACCTTTTCAACCACCTTGGCGTAACATGCTGTTCCACCATTTCCTCCTTCACCAAGCTGAAGATTCCAGTTGCAAATCTCATCAGCTTGAACAACTAATCCTCTGTGGGGATTAGAGTTTGTGGTTCCAGATGTATTTCCTCCCACGGGAACTATTTGTCTGTCAGAATTGTTCTGTTGTTGCTGAGACTGTCTTTGATTCCTGAAAGGATTCTGATTGCCTTGCTTGGGTGGCTTCTGACATTCCCGCTTGAAATGACCCTTTTCACCACAGTTAAAGCAGGTGACAGCATTCTTATCAAAACCATACTTGGTGTTGTTGTTTCTTTCCAAGTTGGTTCTCCCCGTTCTCTCCATAAACTCTTTAGCTCTACGAATAGCACTAGCAAGAGCCCACTTTATATCCATCATCTCAAACTCTTCTTTATCAACTTGCTGGTAATCTTCGTTGGTTAGATTGATATTTCCAATCTGACCTGCAACCAACCCACAGAAAGCACTAACCAAGGTATTCAACATCTCCATATGCTCCTTGGCTATCTCGACACTGACTTTTGAAAAGTTTGAAGTGTCCAATCTGACAGTGTTCGGATTGGAAGTAGCTTGAAAGCTTGAAGAACTTCCATAAAATCCTTGCTGTTGTGGTTGTTGCTGTTGAGCTCTGTTAGGATCCAAGAAAGGCGGTGGTGTGAATTGTTGAGCTGTCTGTTGTTGTTGTTGTTGAGAAGAAGAATCTGGCCTTGAATACATCATCGTGTATGCTGAAGGATCAAATTGATTTGCTGTTGAAGGTCCGGTGTTGGAGATGAACGCTGTTTGAAGCTTAGCATGCTGAGAAGCTGGCTTTTCTCCAGTAATACCACCTGCAATCCCAAAATACATCTCTGGATTCTGAGGAGTGATTGTTCTTTTCGCCTTGAGCTTTTCTTCCACATCTTTGTTTTCCAATTTCTGTATTAGCTCATAAACGGTGATTGTGTCCAGAACACCGTTTTCCTTTAGGATCTCAAGATAACTGCTCCACTTTGCTGGTAAGCCATCAGCAAATCTCTTCACCATTTCTTGTGGAGTGGCAGTGACTCTGAAGGCAAACATTTCACTCAACAGATGATGAAATCTTGTAGATAATTCTGCCAAACCCTCGTTCTCCATACACGTGAAACCTTCAAACTCTTTCTTCAGCAGCTCTTGCTTGATCTTCCTTGATTGAGCGTTTCCTTCACACCGTAACGTGAGCATATCCCACAAGCTTTTAGTAGTCGTGCAATAAACAAACTGGTGGTATATGTCTCTGTGAAGAGCTTGCGTGAGAATCATGAATGCTTTCTTTTCCAACTCAAACTTCTTCTTATCATCATCAGACATTGTGCTGTAAGTTTCTGGATTTGATCCTGCAACTTCCAACTCATTTTCAAATGGATTGAAGAAACACATCCATAAATCTTGACGTTGCCCCTGAACATAAGTTCTCAGCCTTTCTTTCCACCATCCCCAATCATTGATGTGATTTAGTTTTGGCGGTTTTGTGCTTGTACCAGTTTCACTATCGTTCTGCATCATTGCTTGAATGCTGCTGCTTTGATTAGTGACCAAAGCCCATTGATTTGCAGTTATCATTGCAGCTTGAGGTGGGGCAATAGCTTGCATCCATGCAGTTTTGTTGAACTCTGGCGCAGATTGCGTGGTTGATGATTGCGTAGATGATGACTGTGGAGTCAAAGTTGTTGTAGTCCACGCAGATGGATCCCATTGACCATTTGTTCCCATTTTATAATTAATATATTAGGTGAAAATTAATTTAAAAAAAAATTGATTTTCACAAACTATGTTAAAAATAGAAGGATAACAAACTGTCGAAGGATCTTGGATCGAAAGACCTGAAAATCACAAGTTGTTAAGTTTAAACAGATAAGACTCGAAGGATGCTCGAAAGATGACACTTGTTCGAAGGATCAACAGTGTTCGAAGGATCACTGTTGAGTTTCGAACAATCACTTCGAAAGATTTTCCTACACGAAAGATCCTTATCTTTCGAAGGGAAACAGTAACTCGAAGGATGTATCTTTCGAAAAGATTCCTTGACTCGAAAAACAACACACTGACTTCGAAAGATGTTCGAAGGATGGTTATCTGTCGAATCTCCTTGATCGAAGGATGATCTTTCGAGTTCGAAAGGTATCTTTCGAACACGTCTGACACACTGACAGAAAGGACGACTGGTTGGTGAAAAGGTGATGTGGTTGGTGAACCAACTTTCGGCAGAAGGGATGTTTCTGCACCAACTTTTCACCAAGTCAGATTTGACTTTCAAAAAAATGCCCAAAAAGGAAGTTTCTTATCCACAACCAAGCAACCGGAGTTAAGCCGGAAATTTGGCCGGAAAATAGCAAACCTTTTTAAACAAGATTTTCAGTTACCCAAACCTTCCCGTAACACACCCGGTTAGTTTAGAACACGTTTTTATGGTTAAAAATGCAAGAAACACACTAAAAACGGGTGCTAAACCAAGAAAGTTTTTGTCCAAACACAACCAAAGTCTTGCACAAACCCGGTTTTAACAAGGAAAAGAGCCACGGCTCTGATACCACTTGTAGGTCCCTCGGAGGTTGAGGTTAAACCTATTCCTTGTTATGTTTAACACTCTAGCAAGTGCGGAATCCAAGCTAGAGTGCAAACCGATAGTTTAGATGAAAGCAAAGATTACAAAGAGAAAGAGTAGACAAGCAATATATCAAAGTTTTCTCTTGTATTTCAGTGGACACGGTTACAGCCCTTGACCAAACTGAAATGCTCTCTTACAAGACCTTGGGTTCACTCACAAATGCTCTCAATATGAACTTGAACAACTGCTAAAGAACTTACTGCCAAGTGAAACCCACATGGGATATATATACCCATATCAGACAACATGCACGAAGGATAAGGCATTCTGGTCGAAGGATCATCTATCGACCAGAATATCCATCGAAAGATATCGAAGGATCCATATGTACCTCGAAGGATGATATATCCTTCGAGGTCCATAAGTATCCCACGAAAGATGTCTTTCGAGGTCATCGAAGGATACAATCCATCCTTCGATGACATCCTTCGAACCATACATAATAAACACAAAGGTGTTGACTGTTTGGCCAAGTCAAACCAGGAGGATGGTTGACTTGGTCAAACATACATCTCAACACTTAAACAATACACCAAAAGACGTAAACACGACAAACAAAAGACATCGTTTTATACATAACAAAATACAGACAAAGTACAGACACAAGTGCACCAACATAGATGTTTTTGGCTTTTTCACGTTTTCTAATGTTTTTGGATTTTCTAAAATTCTTACTCCCCCTAAAATTCGAAAACGTTTAATGAAATTGAAAACAACCTATACAAGAAAATTGACAACTGAAATCGAATCGCCTCAGATCGCCATCCACTTGGCATAAACAATCAGAACTCCCCCTTACAACAAACTATTTTCCCATCATGATTTCAAAACACTTAAGTTTGTTTTAATCAAAATGGTTTTTCCGGAAAATTAGATTTGTTGATTTTACCACTTGTAGGGAAATGGGGTAAGATCATCACATTGTTTCTTTCCTCTTTATAATGAATTGATCCCCATTTGTAACCACTTGAATAAGGATTACATCAAGTTCAAATTAATGACCTTGATTAACCACTTGTAAGATCAAAAACCAATCACTTGTAAAAATGATTTTCAACCAATTACCACTTGTTGGTTGAATTCTCAAGACGCCGATTCCTACTCCACACCTACCAACCTGGGAGTTCCGGCAAGTCACACTTTTCAATTTTCAAAAACTTTTTATGAATGATGCCGATTCATGCTCCGTGATTACCTACTAGGGAGCTCCGGCAAGTCAGGTTTCTATTTAACGAAGAATATATCCACCCAAGCCTGACCAGCCTTGGGTATAACTTGTTCAGTCTCACTTGGGGTTCCATCTTTCCTTTTTGATTGATAAAAATCCTTAACCCC
>NC_035441.2:94196195-94306195 GCF_002127325.2 Helianthus annuus
ACCATAGTCAACTAAAGTAAATACACGATTTTTTTTATATTTTGCAACTAAAAATCATGCTTTCTATGAAAAAATCAATAAATAAAAATAAAAATCCTCACTTTCACTTTAAATGTTAAGACCATGTGATTTAATTTAACAAGTCTTGATGTTATCTTAGATTTAATTAAATTTCAAATTGCACTTTATCATCTTTCTTGGTGTTCTTTTTCTTATTTGGGTAAAGGGAAACAAACACAAAATCCCAATCAAAATACAATATATATTTCTAAAAACCATTATTTTTTCTAGACATTCTGGTATAAAGTTTATAAAAATGAATTTATATTCGAAATATAGTAATTTCCTTTTAGTATAGTATAGGTGATGTGATGAATTGAACAATCGGTACCGTGTCTCTCCATGTTATCGCAACCAATATTGATATTAGTGTTTATGATTAATATCTATGTAACTCGGTGTTATTATACTTAAACCTGCCTTAAATCTATCAAAAAGTTACTTCCAACCCAATTTATAAGGGGATACGGAGTGGGCGGCAAACCATGAGCGGCAAATGGGTTTGCCAAGCGGGAACACCGCCGCCGACCCATTTTGCCGCTCGGTGTAAGATGGAGAAGCGGTGTTTGGTTACCGACCAGGAGAGGGAGGGAAGGAGAGAGAGAAAGTGTGTGTCGTGGGGACCATGCCATCTCAACCAATCACACTTTTTTCCTTTTTTATAAATAGTTTATCAATTCATAAAGTGTCTAACTATTGCCAACACTTTTGAGCATAGTTTAAACAATTAAGGTTGAATGACATGGCATACTCTCATTGGTTGATTTTGAAGTTTACCACTTTCAAGTGTCTAACCACTCCCTACATCCTAAGGGTGAACGGGGCGCCCTCGGGGTGGCGTGCGGTGAGTGAGTTCCCCGCTCGGGAACACCGCCGCCGACCCCTCGAGGAGGCTAAACGGGGAGAGGTCTGCGGCATTGATTCACCGCACAACTTTTCAAACTTTTTGATTTTTTGAACGTTTGGCAACGGCTATTCCTTAAAAAAAAATAATAATCCAATTTTAACCTATAAATACCCCATTAAATCTAATTTTTTACCACACAAATTTTCAATCTTATTCATCTAAAATTCTTTCAAATACAACACAAAGCCAAACCGAGCAATGAAAGAAGCGAAGCACGTTAGCTCTATGGAGGCAATTGAATTGAGGAAGAAAAGAGAGTCGGAGGCTCGCGATCTCATAACGGAACAACGCGAGACGATAAGAAACTACGCGCACGATCGAGATATGAAAACATTCCTCAAGCCGCACGACGACGCTCCGCCGGAAATGTTATTAACAAGTACGGGTGGCCGTGCAATTTCTAAAATTTTTATGTAGTATTGCGATGTAATTTTTATTTTATTAAATGAAATATAATTTTTTATTTTATGTAAATTATGTTTTACTTTTTATAAAAATATTTTCTTAATTAAAAAAATAAAAAAACAAGTCCCCCAAGAGAGGTGGGCCGCCATCAAATTGAGGGTGTGGGGGGAGTTAAGTGGAGAGTTGACGTGGTGCATGCTGATTGGCTGTGAGTAAGAGAGGTCACTCCCCACTTAGAGGAGTGCCCCTTAGAGCATTCACATCCAAGCAATCAAATTATGTGTGTAGAGTTTTTATAATATAAATAGCATAAAAAGTGGTTGTGAGTAGAGGAGAGAGAAAATGTTACTGTTCATCTGTATATTTGGGGGGACATTGTTCACCCCCAATAATTTTTAATATATTTTGAAAGTGGTTGTGAGTGGAGGAGAGAGAGAAAAGGTAATAATAAAGGTATAAAAATATTATTTAATTGAAAATGAGAGAGAAAATATAGTGTTTTTTAGTGTAATTTAGGGTGAAAATATGATGGAATGGATGTGAATGCTCTAACACCCTAAATACCCTACCCCTTTAATCAAATATGCCTTTTCTTTTTCTATAAACTACCCGGTATGGGGGCCGGCCCTGCCCCGGCGAGCCCCGGCGCCGCACCCCCACACTGCCTCCCTCATGTCCGTCCCGTCTTCTCCGTCGGCCCAAGGACGCCCAAGCCGGGCCACTTTTCTCTCTCTCTTTCAGTTTTCTCTCTCCTCTCTCTCTCTCTCTCTCTCTCTCTAAAAAATCAAATCAGTTATATTTTTTAATTGGTTTTTTAAATAGTGTGGGGCCCATCCTCCACCCCTTGGTCCATCCTCACTCTCGATGACTTGACGGATGATGTAGCGGCCCATCCCCTTGGGGATGGGCCTCACCATACCGGGTAGCCTAACCTTCTTTGCAAACTCCGAAGCAAAGCAGACATTCAAAACCAATGTTTATCATAACTTAACTGAACATCGAACCGATAATAAGTTGGTTCTCTACGGACCAGATTTAAAAACCTTATAAATAATATAAATATTAAAAACATAAAAAAATATCCAAAATACTGATTAAACTTCAAACAAAATCATATATCAGATATATTTAAAAAAATAAACAAATTAAACATTAAGATCAAGGGGTGTGGTATACTGTCTCTGGCCAACTCAGCAAGTTTGGCGACTTATAGCGCCTATCCCCTGTTTCTTGGCCGCCAAAGGGGTCCCTATGGCATGTCTCAGCCAGTGGGTTAGCGGGCGTGAAAGAGGGGAGAGAGAGAGTAACAACCAATCAGATTTCTTCTTTTTTTATTTATTTTTATTATATATATATATATAAAGGGGCTTTAAAAGACTTTAAATAATTACATGTAAGTTAAAAGGATGAACTTTAAAGCTTCTATGTGACATGGAACCTATGTGACGCTGATATGGTGTGATAAAGCCCTTAATGACTTTATACCATATCTACTAGCCTAAGCATTTTCAAAATACGTAAACGGTAAACGGATTTAATGACTAAATTTAATATTATTAAAAAAATATAACCGGGACTAAATCTAATATTATATTTTATTTAAAAACTTAATGATTTAATAAATGAAAGTTAAAAGAATGAATGACAACTCATAACTCCTTGGACTTTCAAAATTGAAAAGACAGCATTTGAAAGGGAGATTCTATTCGCACACCTTATTATCTATCCGCATACTTTGCTTTTTTCAATACGAATTGTGTAAGCCTATACGATGCGTATTGAAAAAGTAAAAAAATATGGCAGACTGATAGATACAGGTGTTGTCTGGCGACTGGCATAATACGCATCGTATAGGCCTATACGATGCGTATTAAGGCACTGAATTTTTGAAGTTTATTTTTGGTGTGTTGTGCTGGGTTTTTGGTGTTTTGGGTTTGTTATTGGTGTTTATTTTTGGTTATTTTTGTTTTAATGAGTTTTAAAATCTTTATTATTTTTTTATCGTTAACTATCGTATTGTAGTGTATCGTATCGTATCACATCTTTATTATTTTTATATCGTTAAGTATCGTATTATAGCGTATCGTATCGTGTCGTATTGTATCGTATCGTATCACATCTTTATTATTTTTATATGGTTAATTATCTTATTATAGCATATCGTGTCGTGTCGTGTCGTGTCGTATCGTATCAAAATTTTAAATTAATATCGTATTATAGATTGTACGTAACCAAGCATCCAATCTAAACGGTTAAAATAAACAATCACAAATACAAATAAACTAAAACTGCAAATTTAATTACATATTAAGTTTGTACATACACAGGACATTGTTCAAAATACATAAACCGTCAAAATACAAGAAAAGTACAACGATCCTAAACCTATGGATCCTGAGTGGTGCCTGAGGGCCCTGCCCCCTAAGTGCCTGAGGTCCTCGCCCCCGATCCACATCCTCTCTAGGGACAGGCGACAACGGCGGTATCGGAAATGGCTGCTCATCACGCGCCATAGCCGCCCGTATATCGCCCTGGATCGACCGAATGATAAGAAGCTCCATACGGCGGTGAGCGGCGTCCATCCGCACTTGCATCCGGGCCTCCAACCGATCTAACGCACGTGCCATAGCTGGATCGAGCTCGTCGTCGAGTACGTGCTGGGGGTACTGAGGCAACCCATGTGGCTGTGGCTATGCGCGATACGAACGACCTCGACTATATATTATAAATATTATATATATACGACGTCTTAGGTTTCGACACTCGTTACGGACCTACGCGCGATACGAACGATTTCGACTAAAAATAAAAGATTATATATATACGACGTCTTAGGTTTCGACGCTCGTAATGGACCTAATTGCGATACGGACGACTTCGACTAAATAATATAAACATTTTATATCTACGACTCATTACGTTTCGACGCTCGTTACCGACCTACGCGCGATAAGGACGACTTCGACTAAAAATAAAAACATTATATATCAATTGCTACTTACTAGTAAAACATTAAGAAAACTAAGATATAAACCATTTGTTTATACTTTATAAAACATAAAAGGAAAAAAAACAAGAGTTTTGAATCAATACGATGCGTATAGGCCCATACGCATCGTATCAACTCATCTGTTCTTGAAAAAAAATGAAATTTTGAAACAATACGATGCGTATAGGCCCATACGCATCGTATTGCTTCATCTGTTCATGAAAAAACCCCCCAAAACCCAGGTTTTCAACCCCCAAATCACACAAATTCAACGGATAAAATGCAAAATTAAAAACGTATAAATGATGAGGGTTAAAATTGAAAACGTATAAATGATGAGGGTTCAGAGATGCATACCTTGCTAGTGTTTGATCTTGAAATCTCGACCGTATCTCGACCGTATGTGTGTGTATTTGGGAGTGTTTTGAATTTTTTTTGTTTCTGGATCGTATCAACCCCCTATTAATCAGGGGGTCATATCATGGAGAACTTAATATGCATCGTATAGGGCTATACAATGTGTATTATATTCCTGAAATTACTAAAATACCCCTGTTTTTTTTTATAAATTCATAGTTTAATACACATAGTATAGTGTTATACGATGCGTATTTAAGCTGCAATACGATACAACATAGGCCTATACGATCGTATATGGCATAATTTGAAAATTTGTTTTATCGTGTTTCCCTCGATTCGACGTATATACGTGTCGTTTTTTGACGAACTTTCGCATATTTTGTCGTTTTCATACGTATACCTTCAACATGCGTCGTTTGGGTGACGTTAGCTTGCATGCGATTATCGTATTCTATGATTACGTACAGTTTTGTTTGTAATCCACTTGTACTGTATAGTGTCGTGTTATATGTATACGCTCGTGGAAATATCATTACTTGCGTATTTTGACGTATTTTTACGTATTTTGACGTATTGTTGCGTATTTTAGAGTATTTTGACATATTTGAGCATATTCTGACGTATTTTAGCTTATTTTAACCTGTTTTTAGATTATTTCAACGTATTTCGGCGCATTTTAGCGTATTTTAATGTATTTTGACGTATTTTAACATATTTTCATGTATTTTAGCGTATTTTAAGGTATTTTTGCAAATTGTAGCGTATTTTATCGTATTTTAGAGTATTTTAGCGTATTTTTGCATATTTTAGTATATTTTAGCGTAATTTAGAGTATTTTAACGTATTTTGACATATTTTAGCGTACTTTAGAGTATTTTAGCATATTTTAAGGTATTTTAACATATTTTCATGTATTTTAGCGTATTTTAAGGTATTTTTTTGCGTATTTTAGAGTATTTTAGCGTATTTTAACGTACTTTTGGGTATTTTAGAGTATTTTAGCATACTTTCGCATATTTTAGCGTACTTTAGAGTATTTTAGCGTATTTTCATATATTTTCGCGTACTTTAGAGTATTTTAGCGTATTTTCATGTATTTTAGCGTATTTTCATGTTTTTAGCATATTTTCATGTATTTTAGCATATTTTCATGTATTTAGCGTATATTAAGGTATTTTTGCGTATTTTAGAGTATTTTTTGCGTATTTTAGACTATTTTAGCGTATTTTAGTGTATTTTAGCATATTTTCGCATATTTTAGCGTATTTTCGTATAACAAATTAATCAATATAATGCATTGTTTGTGCAATAAACAAATGGAATACATTATACAAATAAATTTTTCATTAAAATTAGAAATTAATCAATAACATGCAATGTGTTGTCAATGTTAGGCTTCATTAGCGTTTCATGCCACGCTATCCGTTCCGTGTAGTTTTCTGTCCAAAGTGCTGCTTCTTCGCCCGCGTGTCTACTCCAGAGATAGTTCGGTGGCGGCATTTGATAGTCCCCTTCAAGTCTGACGTGGATGAAATGACCACCATTAACATATACAAGTGAAACGACCTGATGGGGGACACATGTGTGCTGTGGATGATATATGGGGAATACAGTCGAACAACATTTAATGTCTAATATGTGAACAATCACACCAAACCTATGGGCAATAAGGTAGCAACTTTGAACCTGCTTGCAGTATGTTTCTTCTTCAGCCTGTATCAAGCAACCATGAACATAATCTCTGTTCGAGCCATCGTTTCTATTCTCCAATCCCTCATTGTTCAAAACATTTATCTCAAATTTTACTTCCTTCAATTTTTTTAAACACAGCTTGTCTATGTTGTTATTTCTATAAGTTTCAACAAACCGAGTCCATTCTGGTCCGTTTAACCTCTTACTTTTATGACCGATGCTCTGTACTGCAATCTTATACTTAAAACCCGTATAATCAACCAACTTTATTACTTCACACTTTCTTGGTAATTGGTTACTCATTATCCTTGGAAGTAACTATGTATATAAAATACACAACATTTAATATATCTTTAATTTTGTAAATACAGTTTTTAACATACAATTGTGAGTTGAGCTAATTTGTTCTAAGAATATAGCTTACCAATCCCTCATTTAGGTCTGTCAATTCAGAGACATTGATAATTATTATAAACTCCATCTGAAAGTAAAAAATAAAATAACAATTAAATACTAAAACATAAAATCAATTGTATCTGAAAAGCATTCTATTTAAGGTATAAAAAATATCCAACACTCTGTAGGACCAAACTTATATGTTGTGTACTTCAATATGGTCCCTACAACCAACAATATGAATCTAACACTGTGTAAGATCAAATTTATATTCTTGTATAATAAAAAAGTATTATATGGCAATAAAGTTTTCAAATATCCATGTTTGTGTCAAGTTCAAACTTTAGGTTTTTTTTTTCAGTAGCCAAGGCTATATTCACTTATAAATCAGACATATGAGTACTATAAACTGATTGCAGAATATTTTATCAAAATTAATATTGATAGAACAAATGTATCAACACTACATGGCAGTTCATACAATAATTATAAAATCATTCATAAAATTTACAACCAAATATTTATGAAACAATAATATTTCAGATTGTTATTTAGATGGAATGAATCAACATGTAACTAAATAGGTTGATATAAATCTTATTATAAAATAAAGAAAACAAGTTCATATAAGTTTATCTATTTTAACATCACTAGATTATGATTTTGATGTTTATATAATTTTAAATGAGGAAACTGAAAGGAACATGTCAAAGCATACCTGTAAAATACACAAGAGAACAAAAAAAATACTTGATCTAAAACTTTAAACTTCTGATCGTCAAGTCTGAAGAAGAAGAAACTGTAGAGTTTTTCCGCCAGAGAAGAAGAGGTGAGATTGTATTAGGATTGTTGAAAGTAAGATATTTATCTATTAACTTGTAATTGTTTATTTATTTAACTTATAATAACCTTTAATATCGGGATTTAAAAACTATTTTTAATTATATAAATATATTAAATTAAAAGATAAGTTTTTCGTATTTAACATTAAATTTATACTCAAGCAGTGGTTACTGCTGTGCAAAAATTGCCCCGTTTTAATGTAAAAGGGGATAAAGTATAAATTTTACAAAACTTAATTTCAACCAACCAGTGTAAATGTAACATTTATATTAACTCCATTTAATATACTTTTCATCTCCATTATTGAATATAAGTTCCAGAAAACATATTCAGAAGTTTTCTCAAATAACTTTCTTATCAAAATCGGCAAGGTTCTATTGTATAATATAGATTACAGGCTATAAAACCAAGTATTGTTTCTTTGATGGATCTTGTTTATATTATAAATGTTAGATTAATCATTATTTGATGTTATGAGTATGTATTTGTCACTGACGGCGTTTCATATTCTTTGTTGAAGCAAATAATAGTTGCTGTAATCCAGTGTATTTTTATCGATCAAGTACTGCATTAACTTAAATGAAGTTATTGATAGTATTCTCTGTCACAATTTGTGCATGCATCTTCGTGATGTTGCCTTCTACATTACGATTGATAAATCAACCATATAAATTTTGGTTGATGCTCATTTGCTTAACTGTTGTGAGAGATAATGATTTTCGTTTCGTGCTTTGTTTTTATAATACCTTAAGTGTGTGGTTATACAAATAGTCCGGTTAATATTTTGTACTTTTATTTTTTAAGTGCTGATTTAGTTTAAGGGATATTAGTGATATCTATTTTATAATGTTGTTTGTCTATGACTTTTGTTGGATGCTGTTCATCTTTATAACTTGTAAGTTTAAATTGTTTATTGCAGGTATGAATCTATCCAATCAAACACCATCTTTTTTACAATTCCCTAATGAAGATGACTTATTTTTGGTATATTTTTTAACTTCCTTGCTACTTTTAGGATTCTACGTTAATTTTTGATGTAAGATGTTTGTTAACTACTGTTGCAGAATATACCACTTGATTTTGAGACTCTGTTGTGGGGCAAGGAGATCCCGTACGGTCGAATTGTAGAGTTATTTGATGGTGACAAATCATGGTTAGTACGAGTAAGGAAGAGAGATGATCATTGTATATTTACGGATGGATGGACAAAGTTTATTAGAGATTGTTGTTTGAAAACGAAAGATGCTGTATTGGTGAAAGCTATTAGACGTTTGTCATTCGTTGTCTCATGTTTTAAAGAAAATGCGTACGAGAACTCCTACATTTTAGCAAATATTAGACCTGAACTTGGCATGACTGTAAGTAACGATATATTATTTTGTTACTTACTGTAAACATTTTTTGCTAGCTCAACAGCTTGCTAACATCTGTTTGCCCTTTTAATGTCTGTTTCCTTATAATCTTAACATCTGTTGACTAACCTTCTTAACTTCTGTTGACTAAGTCTTTTAACCTCGGTTGACTAATATCTGATATTTAAGATCTGTCCACGTTGCAACCTCTGCTGGACATAATGGATGACAGTTGTTACTTTGACTAATATCTGATATTTAAGATCTATCCACGTTGCAACCTCTGCTGGACATAATGGATGACAGTTGTTACGAAACCTCTGTTGCCTAGCAACAGAGGTATGTAATAGTTGACAGCCAAACAGTGGTTAGGTTGTGTGTAAATACTGTAACTACTATTGACTAACCCTGTTGAGTAATTCTCATTTTAACTTTTGTTGACTAATTCGTTGTAACTTCTGTTGCTCATTAGTTCATATCAAATTTGTAAGTCTGCACTAAATATTCCTTTGCTTCTTCTATAGCTAATTGCTGACAAATTTTGGAAACAATTCTATGGTAAAAATTACGAGTATGGGATGGCAACTATCTATGTTGGCGAAAGGTTTTGGAATGTGATGATGAAGGGATAGACTGATGGATGCGGATTTACTGATGGATGGTTAAAATTGATTGAAGAAGTTCCCATAGCAGTTGAATCTTGGTTGGTTTTCACCATGATTGCATCTAAAACGTTTGAGCTTTCCGTTTTCCATTCCGAGACTAGAACTGAGGTTTCCTTCAAGAAAGCTGATGTTTTTGTTTTGGATGATTCAGTTTATGGAAATGATGGGTTTGATTTATTGGTTGCGGTATAAAATTTTGATGATAAAGTACATTGTTCTGATAACATGATGGTGATAAATAACTTTTATTATATTATGCTAATAACTTTTGAAATCTCATTTTGTAGGCTAAACACAAACAGGTTCTGGATTCCAGGGAAGTTGCTTTAGATGACGAGGATACTGGAGCTTCGGTTGGTAATTCTAAGCAGTTTACGAGTTTTGAGGATATTTTTAGTGTATATATACACATGTAATATTTATATATTATTATGATTTAAAATATGGTTTCTTATATATGATTCTTCTTATAAATATAGTTTGATGATGATGGGCTATTTGATTCAAAGATTGTGCGTCTGGTTGATGGGTCAGATGTTAAAAATGCTGTAAATTTATAATTTCCTACGTATATATTTTATTGTATAATAAGTATAAGAAGGTTTTTTAAATTTTGTTGTAGCCTGAAGATCATTCTGTACAAAAAGCTGATGATGTTAACGATCCTCAACTACAGTCTAAAGATTTTCCTGTTCGTGACATTTCTGCCTCTTCAAGTGTTGTATCTAATGTAAGCGTTTATTAGTTTTATGCTGTCTATTTTATTATTGCCTCAATATACTGATATTCTTCTGTATGATTGACTCTTAAACTTCAAAGCTGAGTTGAGAAGACAGTTTGTGTTGATAAAGAAAGTTATAAAATTTCAAGAATTTAGAGTTGTTATATTCTAAATTAATTTACTTAGGTTGAAAAGATGCACAAACTTCGTGGCAAGACAATTGTAGAGGATAACCAAGCTGTTGATAGACCGTGTAAAGTTCAAAAGGTTCGATTAGTATCATCCACTTCAGAATCAGTGTTACACTTTACCACACATGCTGAAGACAGGCTTGTAAGCTTTTGCAGTCGTTGCTTTGTTTCGTTATTTCAACAATTTCAGTTATATATCAATATTTTATAAAATTCACTATTCAGTTTTCTGTTTTTTAGCATCTGCCATCAGATGTATCTTCTGCGTTGGATCTGCATACTGATAATCCTAAGCCTATCAAGATCCAGAATCTCAAATGTGAAGTCCAGGAATTGTTTATAACATCTCAAAAAACCAATACTGGATTCAACTACGCTATTGTTGGATGGTCTTCTTATCTGAGATCTTGCAATATTGCTTTTGGTGATGAACTTTCGTTAGAGTTTCACAAGTCTACTCAATTGCTGAAGTTAAAAAAAGTTGTGCATATCGTGACAAAGATTAAGTCCTATTAGTTTCATATCATGATTGTTTGTGGTTATACATTTGGTTCGTCGGTGGTACTAATTTTGCTTCTTAGACATGTTCTATATGTAGTTATGTCTACAAACAGCTTTCATTGTCAATGGGTGGGTGCTACTTTTTTTTGTGGATAGGACAATGGAAATACTGATGATACATATTTATAGTTGTCTTTTAGTTATAATAGATAACACGTTTTGGTATAATATCTATACACATATCTATATGTTCTATCAATTTGTGTTATGCATGGTTTTCTAACATCTGATACTTACTATCTATCCATCTGGCAAGCTCTGTTGGAGATAATGGATGATGGTTTTTAGGAAAGTCTGTTGGAAAGCAACAGAAGTTTTTAACAGTTAATAGAAAACAGTGGTTTGGTATCAACATAATGGAATTGCTGTTGAATAAACCTATTGACCATTAGTGTATATCAATTTTATAAGTCTGCACTAATTATTTTTTTACTCTCTGTCAATATGTGCTATGCATGGTTTCTAAGAAACGACCCATGTTTGCACACGGGTCTTATCGCTAGTAATATATAATCAAAGAAATAAATAGATGACACAATCCCCCCACTTGTTGCCTAGTGGTAGGAGACTTGGGTTTTCCAATTGAGAATCAAGTTCAATTCTCACTTCTGTTATATTGGGGTGGATATAGGCAATGAAGGATTTGGACTAGGCCTTGTGTGAGGTTGTCAGTTCGATTTCCGAGCCAACCGGGTTTTCGTCCCACCGTGTGTTACGCAAGAGAGTTATGCTCTTGTGGTGGCATAACGACTGTCAAGTGGCAGCCGGCGGTATGGTTTCCCTGGGGAACGCCCAAAAAAGACTTTGAAGCCAACGTAGGCCTGGTTAAGACAACATAGCTTGGCCAAAGTTGGGCAATATGCGACTCTCAGATTTGAAGAGTTTGGTAATCTTATACATGAATTTCACTGTTAAAAAAATAAAAATAAAAAATAGACGACACATGTCATCTATTAAAACCATCTATTTTTTTCATTTTCTTTCATCTCTTTCCTAGTTAATTACAAATACTTTTTTTAAATTAAAGATAGTTCTACTTTAATTATGAGTACTCACTTTTTTTTAAATTAAAGATAGTTCATACGTCATTAATTAAATGAATTTAATATGAAATTAATCATTAATCTTTTAAATAAACTTATATATTTTGCCTAAAAACTTCACCAAACTTAAAATTATGATGGTTAAAATATTAAAAAACGAAAAATAATGATGACAAATGATTGTATGAGTAATTTTCTAAAAAAATTATCCAATACTATATTTTTCAACATATTTAGGCATATGGTGTTGTACATTAGGGTTTGGGTGTTTTTCAAAAAAAATTTTGATTTTTACTTTTAATTCAAAACTATTTAATTCTTTACTTTTAACCCAAAACTATTTGTTTTTTTTACTTTTAGCCACGAAACTTTTCGTAGTTAATTTTAACCAAAAAATATTTTATTTTTTTTACTTTTAACATCAAAACTTTTCATCTTTTGCAATTTAACCTCACAACTTTTTTACTTTCAATTTTGGTCTTCTATACTTTTCATCGTTTTATGTTCTGTTCTAAATTTTGTGAGTTAACACGGCGCAACGTGCGTTTGTGGTTAAACGTTTTTACGTCGTCTATTTTTCCCATTTGACAGGTTCATCATAATGCGCGGGTCCTAGATCGACTTAGTTATTCTTTTATGTATTTTACGTTTTGGTTTAATTTCTTTGCATTAACACGCCACAACTTCAGTATTAATAGTCACTGACAGTAGTGTGACATTAGTGTTCGCCCCCCGCCGCAACGCGGGGGTGCTTAATATTAGTTCAAATATATAATGTGGATGCATGGTAAAAAGATAAAAATACAATACGATAAATAATAGAAAAATAGATAGTTTAAAAAAATAAAAGTAAATATAATAAAGTTTTAAAAATTAAATTAACAATATGTATACATGTTATTCAATGTTCGCTTTTTATATACAATTACATTATATTTTATTCTATTAATGTAATACACAGTTTATTCAACTATGCAATACATTTGTTATTATAAAATATAATTTTTTTATTACTACTTATATAACATTAAATTTATCAATTCGTGTATTACACGCGATTATAAAGTAGTATAGTAATATAGATTATTATTACAAATGGATGTGGGATGGATGGGAAGGAATATATGAATACCCCTGTACTCGGAAAGAAATGATGAATTGAAATACGATGTAATATCACTCATGTGGTGACGCATAGGGCTCTTAACGAGTCGAGCCAAGCAGACACAGCTCGAGCTCAGCTCGAACTCAAAACGAGTTGGCTCGGTTTGAGCTTGAAATCTAAATCGACATGAATTTTAGGGCTTGAGCTCGACTCAAATAAAACTCGAGCCAGCTCAGCTCGGCTCGATTTAGCTCGCTCTAACAATGAACCATCAAGTTTACTAACCTGAAAAGCATTCAAACATTAAACTGTATCTAATCTAGATACCATAGTTACAATCTAATTTAGCTAAAGGGCTAAATATGCAACTTACTTAGGCCAAAGGACCAAATATGCAAATAAAACTTGTTAAATCTATGGTTTAGCTTCACTATGGCTTTTATAGGAGAGATGTTGCTTCCACTCTTTATGTTCTAGCGATATGGGGCAAAAAAAAGTTTGAGAGTATTCATCAAACTAAAACTAACTGAACCATATTCATAGGAACATTTTCATGGCTAGAAGAGGTTACTGTCCTAGAATTAGAGTAATACACTTAAATATTAAGATTAATATATATATATATATATATATATATATATATATATATATATATATATATATTAAAATAGTCCGAGCCGGCTCACGAAATGAGCCATGCCTAGCTCGGGTTCGGCTCGTTTACAAATCGAGCTGAGCCAGCTCGTTTACAACCGAGCCGATTTTGAGTCGAGCTTTTACAGAGCGAGCTTCGAGCGAGTCATGAGTCGCGAGCTTTTTAAACACCCCTAATGATGCTTGTTTGTTAACTGTTTTATTCAATGTTTAAAGAAAACCTCAACAAGAGAAACTTTATTAATATATCAATGTTATGAATTATTATCCATTTATGGTGTGACTATCCATTAGAATTCATCATTATTATTATTATTATGACTTTACATGTACTTAACTCCTTTCACTTAAGCCTATAAATAAAGGCTTATATGATCCATTCTATACATTAATAAAATATCCATTCCCCCAATCTCTCTTTCTTATCTCTATAATGTTAATAGGCTAGTTGTTACAAAACACGTTATCAGCACATCAGTAATTAGGCGCCTCATATTGTTTAGCAAGTTAGGGTAATCCATCAGACACATTTTTTTACTATCTAACGAAAGACCTTCCATCTAGTAATCATTAAAAAAAATTCATTATGAACATCAGTACTCTTATTAAATTATTGTAGCTTTGATTCATTTAAAATATTTAATTGATTTAAATCGATTTACTACCCATATTCTATAACATATCTCATTTTTTAACATTGCTTTTTCTTTGTAGTCAATAATTGTTATTCCAAATATTATTTAATTGGATTATAATTTTGAATAACATACATTAATCCGTGTGTTGATGCAACAATAATAGACCAAGGGTAGCAGCAGAGATGGTTAGGCAAAAGGGTTGAAGGGTTCAACTTTGCCTAACGCAGGTCGTGGGGTCCCCCCACATTTGCAAGACGTGGAAGGAGGTTCACTAGGTTTATTCTTGTTGTTTGCTATAGGTCCTCCTCTGAAATGTGTTTAGATTCGGATGAAGGAGCAAACAGAATGTGTGTGTTGGATGTGAGAAAAAGTATCTTGCAAGATGCAAGTACTTGACGTGAATGACCAGAGATATTAAGAATCTGGGCTGGTCAGGAATGTGTTTCTCAGTAAATGAAGTGTCAAATATATAAGAGAAGACACCTTCCCAAAGAGGGATGCATTTGACTAGCGACCTCGCTTGCAGTGAGGGGCTTACCCTTTCGGGGGTTAAAGCCTTTTGACCCCTGGATAATAGAGTGTGTTATGTGGACCTGCATTGCTTTTGCGGCTGGCGAGTTGGTGGAGATGTGACCATTTACTGTTCTCACATTGCTTTACTTCACCTCCTCAGCTTTTCAACCTTTGAACCGTTTAACCCTTTGGGCACTCATGTATTTTAGTCATTTTATTTTATTTTGGGCTACCCCCGTCATCAGCACCCCAAGTCAGAGGTTTTTGGGAGATCAGCTCAAAGACTTCTGACTTTTATACACGTGTTTTATTGACTAAAGGCTTTAAGGGTTCAAAGCTTGAAGGCTTAAAGGGTTGGAGGCAGTTATATTTTGAAATTTAAATATCTAACAACTGATTTAATTAATGTGTGGCAGTTCATAGGGCGGCGGTTTTGCAGAAAGTAACCGTTTGCAATTATCACTACTATTTGAGTTTTATATTTGGAGATATCATTTAATTTCCACATTATCTTTTCAAGTTTTCTCTGCAATTTCTCTTCTTCTCTTCAAGGTTAGTTCCGACTTCATCTTTATTTCCTTACTTTCTTCATATTTTCTTGTAAAATGGGTGCTCGTAAGGATTTGGCAAAGTCCTTTTCTCGATTAACCTAAGAAGAGGTAGAATTATTTTGTAAGGAATATGGTATTGGGAAAGTGTTTAAACCGACTGCTCCTGCTTGTGATGTTCCGATTGACAAATGTCCGGCTGGTTTTATTGCTCTTTACAGCCGTCATTTTGAATTTTCGAATCTCCGTCATCCGTTTTCCCTCTTTGTTCTGAATTTATTGGAGTATTACCGAGTCTCTTTTGGCCAGATCCACCCAAAGGGTATGGCTAGGGTTTTACATTTCGAAGTTTTATGCCATGCCCTTAGGTATGATCCTTCACTTTTGCTTTTTCGCCGTTTTATCCGATTGGCTAAAAACGGTGATTGGTTCACCTTCGAAACTTCCAAGGTTGATGCTTGTTTTATTTCGTCTATGGTTACAACACTCGGAACTTGGAAAGATCGCTTTTTCTGGGTTTCTGACTGTATTCTCCCATTTAAAATGGTGTGGAGGCACCCGGATGTCGTTCTCAATGAACCGGAGCCCTCTAAGTCTGAGTTGAATGACGCTTTTCTCAAAGCTATCCGGGTATGCCCTTCGAGGGTTCGTCCTTTCCCTGAACATTTGCTAGTTATGTTAGGGGTTAGTGATTTGTGGGAAAAGGCCGATCGGGATCCGGTTCTAATGAGAAGTGGCACTGGTATGCATTTTCCTTGTTTGCCATCTTTGCATTCTTCTTTATTTATGTCTTATGAGTTTTTTTTGTTATTTGTAGTTATGTCTGCCCTAGATTTTATCAAGAGTGACGACACTTCTGATGTTGTGTATGAGGATGTCCTAACTGTTCCTGATGAAAATGTTGTAGTTAGGACTGCTGAACAAAGGTTTGATGGTTCGGGTTATGTTTGTGTTTCCAATGTGAAGGGTTTTTCCAAACCTATTGTTACCAAGGCTTCAACTCGGCGATCTACCCGTCGTTTGAAGGGTGTTCCTCAATCCACCTCTACTGAACCGGTGGAGTTGAGGGATGATATCGAAGCTTCTAGGGATCAAGGTGTTGAAGTGGGTTCTGAAAAAGAGAAGAAACTTGTTGTTCATGGCAAAAAGGCTTCAGCCAAAAAGGTTATTGCTACCCCTATTCAGGGTTCTTCGAGCAGGGATGTTGAAGGGTTGGATCCGGATGCAGTTTATGTGCCAGGTTGGTCGGTGAAAATTGATGACAGTTTTATGGATGCTTCTGTTTATGAAGATGCTCTGAGTCACATTGCTCCTCCCTCAGTTCATAATACTATTTCTGAGATGGATGATGACATGATGTTATCTCACATGATTCTGAGTACCTGCAACCTTGCTGCCATGCTTCCTCAGGGCGTTGCCCGTTTTCGTCAGAGGATGCATGAATATGAAGAATTTTCTAAGAAGAAAGATAAGATGAAATCTTCAATGGCTGCGATGAAGAAGGAGATAAGTGGATTTGCTGAGAAAGAAGAGGCTTGGTCAAGAAAGGTTGATGATTTGTCTAAGCAGCATGAGATTGAAATGAGTGATTTCAAGAAAAGCTTTGAGGCCTATCGGTTGAAGCTAAAGGCGGGTAAGGAGGCTTTGTTTGTTGCTCAAAAAGCCTTTGATGAGGGGGAAAGCTTGAAGGCTTTGGTTTCCCGGGCTACCAGCGATAACCAATGGTTGATTGAGCAGGGTTTTCAACAAGTTGTTACTTATCTGCTTCATTCTACTGAATTTAACTCTGCTCTTGGTGAAGTTTATACCAAGTTGCTTAACTTGGGAAAACATCAAGGTCTCGTCGCTGGTTATAAGTTACATGAAGCTGGGCATCCCATGGAAAAGTCTCCTTTGTTTCGTCCTGAAGCTTCTGATGTTTTTAAGGGCTCCGTTGAACAGATGGAGAGGCTGACCTACCCTTATATTCACCAGGTTTCTTCTTGTTTTGGTAAGCCTCTTGCTGTGTTACAGGACTTGAAACCAGAAGGCCTTAATGAAAAAGTCTGTGCTGAAGTCTTGGGTTCTCTTTCGAAGAAAAGATCCTACTCAGGAGATAGTGATGACACTCTTTCAAGTGTGCCGGATGCTTCGAAGGATGCAAGCTTGGAGGCTTCAGCAGTAGGTGGTGATGGTGGTGCAAAAGCTAAGAAGTCCAAGAAAGCAAAGAAGGCCAAGGCTAAAGGTTCCGGGGTTTCCAAGCCTTCTTCCAATGTTTAATGGATATTCGTAGCTTTCTTAGCACTAAATAACAATTTGTGGTTTGTAATGCTAACTTTGAACAATATTAGGTTTTGCAGGAACGCCTAAGGTTCCTATTATGTGGTTGTGCTTTTATGCCTGTATGGCCGTTTGAACAATATCCGAACTTGCAAGTCAGTAGGACTTGTTTTAACTTGTGCTTTGTTGAAAGTCTTTCAGGGCTTTCTTTATTATGATATTATGTTCAATTATTTTTTGTGTTTTTATACTTGTGCCTATTTTGTTAAGGCAGCTTTGTTGGTTTTAAGCTTTTAAGCTTTTAAGCTTTTTGGCTATCTATAGATAGATTGAAACCTTTGGGGTTTCAAGCTGTTGTCTCGGGGGCTTGAAGCCTTGAAGGCTTCCTAGAGTTTTGGTTTGACTTTGTTTGTGTTTGTTTAAGTTACATTGTTTTAGTTTTCTTATAACTTTGTCTTTGTTGAGTTTGTGTTGTCCTTATGTTTTTTATACCTTAAAGGGTTCAGTGCTGCAGTCACTTAGCCTTGGTATTTTTAACAAGAAGGCATAGCACCTATCCTATTTGTTTTCTTGTTTGATTTTGTAAGCCTGTTTGTTGATTATTTTTCTAAGGCTTAAGGAACATTTGGTGTAGGCTGTTCAAACCCGTCTATGAGACTTCTTTGTTATTGATAATAAGTCTCATGGAGTTGTATTGATCTAGGAACTCACCCCTTATATAGGTCCATTCAACCCTTGAACCTATTGAGTGATGTGGCCTGGGAGCTCAACCCCTTACATGGCCCTTGCCATGGAGTTTTTTGCTAGGTTCTCAACCTGTTTTTAGGATAGAAAGGCAAATTTGATAAAACAACTTCATTCATTCAAGAGACATTTTTACAAAAGGTTTTCATAGTTCAACTCTTGAAATGTAACATTGCAAAATACAAACCAATCTTTCCCGTTTAGACATGAAATCTTTTAAAGGTTTTTCCATTCCAGTGCCTTGGAGCCTTTTACCTTCTAAGTCTGCTAGCTTGTAGGATCCACCCTTATGTGCTTCAAGGATGGTGTATGGACCCTCCCATCTTGGGCCAAGCTTTCCCTGATTCTCTTTCTTGCTAGCTTCATTGTTTCTAAGGACGAGGTCTCCTGGCTTGAAACGTTCATTCTTGACTCTCTTGTTGTAATAGGCTTCCATTCGTTGCTTGTATTTGGCTTCTTGAATTGCGGCTTGGTCTCATGCTTCTTCTAGGAGTTGTAAGTTCAACATGGTCTCTTTTTGGTTTGTTTCGGGATCCATGTTGACAATTCGTTGTGTTACAACTCCTACCTTGGCTGGGATCACGGCCTCGGATCCGAATACTAAGCTATAGGGTGTTCTCTTGTGGCTTGTTTTTTCAGTTGTTCTTATGGCCCATAGAACACTAGGCAATTCATCGAGCCAGTTGCTTTCGTACCTTCCCAATCTTGTTTTGATACCTTCTACTATGCTTCGATTTGTCCTTTCGACCTGACCATTTGATTGCGGGTAAGCCACTGAGCTGAAGACCTGGTTGATCCTGTACTCTTTACACCAAATGCTGAAAGGCTTCTCAGCAAATTACTTCCCATTATCAGTGACGAGTACCCCCGGCAATCCATAACGGCAAATAATGTTTTCCAAAACAAAGTCGATGACCTGTTTGCCTGTAATCTTTGCAAGTGGTTTAACCTCGGGCCACTTTGTAAAATAATCTATTGCCACCAGCAAGAATTTTACTCCTCATTTGCTTGGGTGAAATGGGCCAACAATGTCCATTCCCCATTTATGGAATGGCCATGCCGAGGTTATTGGGACAAGGTCATGCTTAGGACGTTTTGGGATCGGTGCATGGATCTGGCAAGCATCACATTTTTTTAATTGCTCAGCGGTGTCACGATGCATTGAGGGCCAGAAATACCCAAGGTTCATGAGTTTTGCAACCACCGACCTAGCTCCAAAATGAGCTCCGCATATGCCTTCGTGAATCTCTTTGATCAAATACTGACTTTGCTCAGGACCAACACATCTTAGCAAGGGGGCAAGGTAACCCTTTTTGTAAAGGGTTTCTCCTTGTAGTACATACTGCCTTGCCTTGATTTTAACCCTTTCAGCTTCTACTTGATCATTGGGTAGTTCACCATTTTTAAGGAACTTCTTGATTGGAGTCATCCAATTTGGATCTTCATCAGTGACTACGTCTTGAACTTCCAACTCATCAATTGATGGAGCTTTTAACACTTCTACTAACACCTTCTTTGTTAGGTGAGCAAAAGTGAGAGATGCAAGCTTGCTTAAGGCATCTGCCTTCTTGTTTTGGGACCTTGGAATCTGTTTGATTGTACACATTTGGAAGGTGTTCATCAATTCTTTGGATTTTTCTTTGTACCTTTTCATGTTGGGCTCTTTGGCAACATAGCTATCGTTTACTTGGCTTGAGACCAATAATGAATCTGTGAACACTTCAAGCTTCTGGACCTTCATCTCTTTGGCCAGCCTTAAACCGGCGATCAGTGCCTCGTATTCAGCCTCTTTATTGGTGGTCTGAAAGTCAAAACGGAGAGCATATGTGAATTCCAACCCTTCTGGGTTGATCAAAATGAGTCCAACCCCTGATCCTTCAACGCTTGAAGCCCCATCGGTAAAAAGCTTCCAGGCTTCAAGGTCAGAGGGTTCAGAGGTTGCAGTGTTTACTTCAGTGACGGTTTGCTTAGGGACTGCTATAATGAAATCAGCCAAGACTTGGGCCTTGATAGCTTTTCTTAGAACATAGGTGATGTTATGTTCACCTAGTTCTATGGCCCATTTGGCTAATCGTCCCGAGTTTTCTGGTTTTTCAAGCACACTCCTGATAGGTTGGTCAGTGACCACTTGTATAGGGTGTGCTTGGAAATACCTTCGAAGCCTTCTAGCTGTTCGGACTAGGGCTAGGGCAAGTTTTTCTAAAGGAGGATATTTGGTTTCAGCCAATTTTAGAGTTTTGCTGAAGAAATAAACGGGTACCTGGATTTTTTCTCGTTCAATGGTGAGGACCGCGCTTATTGCTTCTTTTTCCACTGAGAGGTAGACTGAGATCAACTCGCCCGTTTCTGGGGCTGCCATGTCAGGCAGGGAAGCTAGGTGCTGCTTCATTTGGTTAAAGGCTTCATCGGCCTCTTCAGTCCATTTGAAGTCCTTCTTATCAGTGCAACCTTTGAGCGTTTTGAAAAAGGGGAGAGACCTTTCCGCTAACTTCGAGGTAAAACGCTTCAAGGCTGCAAGCTTCTCGTTCAAGCTTTCAACCTACCTTTTGGTTTTTGGTGGTTTGGCTTCAAGAACAGCTTTCACCTTGTTTGGGTTGGCCTTGATGCTTTGTTTTCCAATAATATGGCCCAAGAACTTGCCTTCATGTTAACCTTTCTTAGGTTCTTGAAAGTTTCTTGAATGTCATCGAGCATTTGATATTCCGTCTTGCTTTTGATCACCAAGTCATCAACGTATGCTTCCATATTTTTACCAATTTGGCTTGCAAAGGCTTTGTCCACTAGACGTTGGTAGGTTGCCCCGACGTTTTTGAGGCCAAAAGGCATCTTTTGGTAACAAAAGATTCCCTTATCGGTGTGGAATGCTGTCTTTTCCTCATCTTCTTCTCTCATGAGTATTTGATGATACCCTTTGTAAGCATCTAGAAAGCATTTGAAAGGGTAGCCGGTGAGGGAGTCAACCTTGAGATCAATTTCCGGCAATGGATAGCAATCCTTAGGACAAGCCTTGTTAGATCCTTTAAATCTATGCACATCCTCCAAGAGTTGTCTGGCTTCTTGACCATAACCGGGTTTGCAACCCATGATTGGTACTTGACCTCTTGGAGAATGCCAGCTGACACAAGCTTCTCAACTTCCTGGCACGCGGCTAAACTTCTCTCTGGTGCCAAACTTCTTTTCTTTTGAACCACGGGCTTGACATCCGGTGGTATTCTTAACTTGTGCTCGGCAATGTTCCGAGGGATCCCTGTCATATCCTATGGACACCAAGCGAAGACATCGCTGTAGTGTATTAGCAACTTTTCGAGATATGAGAGGGTTTCTTGTGAAAGGCTTAGATTGACCCTTATTCTTTGTTCAGGGTACTTAGGATTTATGATCAGCCTTTGCTTGTCTTCTTCGCTTTTAGAACTTTCACCTTCAACCATGTAGGCTTCCTGGGAAGGTTGAAGGGTTGCTATTCTCCTTTCGGTGGGAAATTTGACAGTGCCATGGCCGACGGACACAGCCATGTAGAATGCACACTGCCCTGGCCTCCCGATGATCATGTCATAGTTTGAGGGAATATTGATAACCACAAAGGTGAGTGGCTGAGTTCTTTCCTTCTGACCTTCGCTGAAACGAACATTAAGTGTCAGTTGCCCTAAAGGTTTGAGGGGTATCTCGGCAATACCTTTTATGGAGGTTCCAGAAGGTTGAAGCCTTGAACGTTCTTCATTGCTCAAGCGGTTGAAGAACTTCTCAAACATGATTTTAGTAGCTGCCCCAGTGTCTATGTATGCCTTACCTTTTTGCAATGTTCCCACAGTTGCTTCTACCACAAGAGGACTTGAAAGAGGATCTTTCTCTGTTGGGGGGAAGAACACACATTGAAGCTCCCAAGCCTCCAACCGTTGCCTCTTGTATGGAACCCTTCCATCAAAATCCACCATATTGACTTTCTTGCCTTTACCTTCAGCCATTTTGTCCCTTACTCCTTTTACCAAATGAGCAAGTTCTCCGGACTTAACAGCTTCTTCAATCCTTTTCTTAAATGGTGACCTTTTTCTTCATGAAATTCACAGTATTGTGTGGAGTTCTCATTCTTTCTGCTTTTGGGGAGAGGCCTAGGAGGCCGAAAGTTTTGCTTGAGTTCTTCTGTTGCCAGGATTTCTTGAGGAGTCTTGGTGAGAGGTGTGAAACTCATGCGTTTTTCTTTGCTGGAAGGGTTGCGACCTTCAGACCTTCGATGGTCGAAACCCTTTTGGTGTCTGGAATAGGAGTTAAAGTTTCCTCTCTTTCTGGCTAGGCTGCTACCTCGCCAGCTGCTTCCTCTTTTCCTTTGTTCTTTGATATCTACTGCCTCCTCCCCTCGAATGTGGGCCTCAGCCCTTTCAAGAGCTTCTTCCAAAGTCTTGGGGAGGGATTTGTTAAAATCCCTTGTGAGGTATTTAGATGTAATGGCGTTCATAAAACCGGACACCCTCATTTTTTCGTCTGCCCCCACATAGGTAGACCTTCCATCTTGTATCTCTCTATGAATTCTCAAAGGCTTTCACCATCTCTTTGCTTGATCTGAAAGATCACTGTAGCGTCTTTAACATACCGCCTTTGTTGGGAGAAATTTGCTAGGAACCCCTTGCTAAGGTCATCGAAGCTTCGAATGCTTCGAGCAGGTAAGTCATTGAACCAGATCCTTGCTGATCCGACAAGGGTTTGCATGAACATCAAGCAACATTCAGCATTTGACCATTTCTCGATTCTTGCGGCACCGGTAAAGATCTGAAGATGGTCTTCAGGATCTTCAGTCGCATCATATGTTCTGATGTGGGCCGGCATTTTGATCTTTGTCTGGAAGTCATAATCAGCTATCTGCTGTGAAAAGCATGAAAGGTTACTTGGTTTATAAGGTTTGGCCAAATCTTCTTTAACCCTTGCACCCATGTTGTTGTTACCATTATTGTTCCCCTGAGTGGCTAGTACTTGATTGATGAAGTGTTGCCACGGGAAATTGGCCATCATCTGGGGCATAAGGTTGAAGTCTTGAAGGCTTCCGGGTGCAACAGAACAATTAATTCCCAAGGGAGTGCTCATAACAGCACTTCGTGCTAGAGGGAGTACCGACAAGGCTTGTTCCCATGAAGTTGTCGTTGAGGGTGGAAGGCTCGTTACTGGGGACTACAGGAGCTGATCAAGGGTCAGCTCATGGCCCAGTGGAGCACCACTTGCGGCAGGTTGAGACGAGAAGAGAGGATATACTGTAGGATTTGGCCTTGCTGACAGATATCGGTTAGGATTTGGAGGATTACTAGGTCCTGCCTCATCCCTAAATGTAAAGGGAGGAATAGGAGGTCCAGGAGACAACGTCGGCTTAGGTTCATCATAGTCTAGACGGATCCTCACTCCTTTGTCCCTTTCTCTACTCACATATTGATTGAGGAGAGACCTCAACTCAAGGAAATTGTTGGCGACCCCCTCCAGGGTAAGCTTGACATGTGATGGAGCACTAGTGACACCAACATTAGGGGAAGGAACCCCTGATCTCGACGGAGTAGGCGTACTGAAAGTTAGGAACTCAGGGGTGCCTCCTGGTGTTGAGAAGGAAGCAGGTGTAGCCGCATGGGCTTGACTAACACCTGGAGTGGAAGTGTTAGGAACCTGATTCACTTCTCCGGGAGATCCACTTTCGGACATGGCAATTTCAAGAGAATGGAGCTACACTACTAGGTCTTTTGGTGAAAAATAGTGGCGTAGCCCCACGGTGGGCGCCAACTTGTTGATGCAACAAATAATAGACCAAGGGTAGCAGCAGAGCTGGTTAGGCAAAAGGGTTGAAGGGTTCAACTTTGCCTAACGCAGGTCGTGGGATCCCCCCACGTTTGCAAGACGTGGAAGGAGGTTCAATAGTTTTATTCTTGTTGTTTGCTATAGGCCCTCCTCTGAAATGTATTCAGATTCGGATGAAGAAGCAAACAGAATGTGTGTGTTGGATGTGAGAAAAAGTATCTTGCAAGATGCAAGTACTTGACGTGAATGACCAGAGATATTAAGAATCTGGAGTGGTCAAGAATGTGTTTCTCAGTAAATGAAGTGTCAAATATATAGGAGAAGACACCTTCCCAAAGAGGGATGCATTTGACTAGCGACCTCGCTTGCAGTGAGGGGCTTACCCCTGGATAATAGAGTGTGTTCTGTGGACCTGCATTGCTTTTGCGGCTGGCGAGTTGGTGGAGATGTGACCATTTACTGTTCTCACATTGCTTTACTTCACCTCCTCAGCTTTTCAACCTTTGAACCATTTAACCCTTTGGGCACTCATGTATTTTAGTCATTTTATTTTATCTTGGGCTACCCCCGTCATCACCGTGCAAATTTCTTTAATATAGATAATCATGTCGAATCTTGCAAAGCTTGAGTTTATGGCTTTAGACATCACTGGAAAAAATTATTTATCATGGGCTTTGGATGCTGAAATCCATTTAAATGCCAATAACCTTGGGGACACAATTAAAGAAGGAAATAAAACAAGTACCCAAGATAAAGTAAAGGCAATGATTTTCTTACACCACCATATTCATGAGTCATTGAAAAATGAATATCTCACTATCAAAGATCCAATTGTCCTATGGACCAATTTAAAAGAAAGATATGACCACCAGAAAACAGTAATATTACCAAGAGCTCGTTATGAATGGATTAATTTAAGGTTGCAAGATTTTAAGTCTATAAGTGAGTATAACTCAGCAATGTTTAGAATCACGTCACAATTGATTCTATGTGGTGAAAATATTACTGATAAGGAGATGTTGGAAAAAACATTCTCCACCTTTCACGCCTCAAACATTGTCTTGCAACAACAATATCGTGAAAGGGGCTTCACCAAATACAGTGACTTAATATCATGTTTGCTTGTGGCTGAGCAAAATAATGAGCTACTAATGAAAAACCATGAAACTCGTCCGGTTGGTACAGCCCCATTCCCAGAAGTGAATGTGGCAACATATAATGACCAAAGTGGAAGTCACGAACGTGGTCGCGGCTATCAACGTGGGCGTGGTCATGGTCGTAATCGTGGTCGTGGTCATGGACGTGGTCGTGGACGTGCATATGGTCGGGGGAATTATCATGGTGTTCAATTCAAAAACAGAAGAACCCACCAGAAGTTGCATGATAATGAAAAGAAATCCAATGATGAAAGAGGTAAAAAGAAAAGTGGAACCTCATCTAATGCATGCTATCGATGTGGTGGTAACAACCACTGGGCTGGTACATGTCGTACAGCCAGACACTTAGTAGAGCTTTACCAACAATCTATAAAAGACAAACAAAAAGGAATAGAGACAAATTTCACATATGAAGATGGAAATGTTGATGTCCCAAGTGGTGAAAAGGACCATACCAATGCAACTAATCTAGATTATGATGATTTCCTTATCGAGCAAGCTAATTTGGATTCTGGTGATATCATGGCTGATACAAACCAGTTGGATGCTTGCAATTTTCCCTATGCATGAATGATTATATTTAAAATTATGTTATTTCCTTGATGTTTATTAAGACATTTTGTTTGGGATTTTGTTATGTTTTGTTTTGGGGCACTTTATGAAATTGTTATGTTTGAACCATATTATAATTTTATTTATGAAGCTTTATTTTGTTTTGAAGCATATGGAGTATTCAACTAAACTTCATATTAATGGTGAAGATGTATGTCTAATAAACAGTGCTACTACACATACAATCCTAAAGAAAAGAGATTATTTCTCTAGTTTAACAATGAAAGAAGCAAGCGTTGGTACTATATCTGGTAAAACAAAGTTAATTGAAGGCTTTGGAGAAGCATATGTAGTTCTACAAAGTGGAACTTTGCTCAAAATTAACAATGCCGTATTTTCCCCAATGTCTCAAAGATATCTGATAAGCTTTAAAGATATTCGTCTAAATGGATATCATCTTGAGACTACGTGTGAAGGACATGATGAGTACCTTCAAATCACAAATATTATTCGGGAAAAAAACACATATTAGAGAGGTTACACACATTTGCCGCTGGTTTGTATTGTACCAAAATTGGTGGAGTTGAATCAAATGCAATCATAAACCAAAAGTTTATGGATCGAGAAAATTTTATCATTTGGCATGACCGGTTAGGCCATCCCGGATCAATAATGATGCGAAAAATTATAGAAAATTCATATGGTTATTCTTTGAAGAACCAGAAGATTCTTCAATCTAAGGATATTACATGTGTTGCATGCTCACAAGGGAAGTTAATCACTCGTCCAGGTGCTCGTCCATCACCTGTTGAGGTAGGGACAGAATCCTTGAGTTTTTTAGAAAGAATACATGGGGATATATGTTGACCTATACACCCTCCCAGTGGACCGTTTAGATACTTTATGGTCTTAATTGATGCATCAACTAGATGGTCACATGTGAGTTTACTATCAAGTCGTAATATGGCATTTGCACGACTACTTGCTCAATTAATAAGGTTAAGAGCACATTTTCCAGATTATCCCATAAAGAAAATTCGGTTGGACAATGCTGGGGAATTTACATCCCAAACCTTCAATGATTACTGCATGTCTATTGGCATAAGTGTAGAGCATCCAGTACCTCATGTACATACGCAAAATGGACTTGCTGAATCGCTTATCAAGCGACTTCAAATGGTTGCAAGACCAATGATTATGAAATCAAAACTACCAGCATCTGCTTGGGGGCATGCAATTTTACATGCAGCAACACTAATTCGCATCAGGCCAACGCGTTATCACACTTCCTCCCCATTAAAGTTGGTTTTTGGTCAGGAACCAGATATTTCCCTTCTAAGGATTTTTGATTGTGCCGTATATGTTCCTATCGCTCCACCACAACGAACAAAGATGGGACCTCAAAGGAGGTTAGGAATAGATGTTGGGTATGAATCACCATCGATCATTAAGTATTTAGAGCCATCAACAGGTGATTTATTTACAGCTCGATTTGGTGATTGTCATTTTGTTGAAACAACATTCCCAACATTAGGGGGAGATGAAAAGCAGCTGAAAAATAATAATATAATTTGGAATGAATTATCACTATCTCATCTTGATCCTCGAACTAAAGAGTGTGAACAAGAAGTTCAAAGAATAATTCATTTACAAACATTAGCAAATCAAGTACCAGGCGCATTTACTGACCCAAAAAGAGTGACTAAGTCACACATACAAGCTGCTAATGCTCCAGTAAAAATAAGTGTCCCAGAAGGACAACCACATGTTGGAAATGAGTCTAATGCACGTCTCAAACGTGGTAGACCAATCGGTTCTAAAGATAAAAATCCTCGAAAGAAAAAAGGAGCAAATAATGCTGGTCCAGTCGAGGTAATGATAATGCCAAGAAAAGAGTCTCCTGAAGAGACACTAGACATGATGGTTCCAGAAGAACCTCAGGTACCTGAAAACGAAGAGATCTCAATAAATTATATCATGTCTAGAAAGGTATTGAACTGAAATGAAATCGACATAGCGCTAGAAGTAACGGAAAATAATGAGGATCAAGAACCAAAATATGTTGAGGAATGTAAACAAAGAAATGATTGGCCAAATTGGAAAGACGCAATTAAGGCAGAATTAGATTCCCTCAATAAACGAGAAGTTTTTGGACAAGTAGTCCCTATACCTAAAGGTGTAAAGCCTGTAGGATATAAGTGGATCTTTGTGCGAAAACGCAATGAGAAAAATGAAATCATACGATACAAGGCACGATTAGTAGCACAAGGATTTTCGCAAAGACCTAGGATTGATTATGAGGAGACATATTCTCCGATGATGGATGCGACAACTTTTCGTTATCTTATTAGTCTGGTAATACAAGAAGGGATTGATCTGCGCCTAATGGATGTTGTGACAGCCTACCTTTATGGCTCACTTGATACTGATATTTACAGGAAACTCCCTGAAGGATTCAAGTTACCAAACTCATATACATCTAGTTCTCGAGAACATCGTTCAATTAAATTAAAAAAATCATTATATGGGCTAAAACAATCTGGGCGTATGTGGTATAATCGCCTTAGTGAGTATTTGTTGAAAGAAGGTTACAAAATGATTCAATATGCCCGTGTATCTTCATAAAAAGATCAGAATCTGAATATGTTATAATTGCTGTATAAGTTGATGACTTGAATATAATTGGAACGCCAAGTGAGCTCCAAAAGGTGGTTGAATGCTTGAAAAGAGAATTTGAAATGAAAGACCTTGGAAAGACAAAATTTTGTCTTGGGTTACAAATCGAACACCTCAAGGGTGGAATCCTTGTACATCAACAAAACTACATAGAAAAGTTACTTAGAAGGTTTTATATGGAAAAAATCACATCCATTGAGTACCCAAATGGTTGTAAGATCTCTTGATGTCGAGAGAGACCCATTCCGACCTCCGAATATTGGAAAGGAAACTCTTGGTCCAGAAGTACCATATTTAAGTGCAACTGGTGCACTAATGTTTCTTGCTAGTCATACACGACCAGATATATCATTTTCTGTAAATTTATTGGCAAGATATAGTTCATGCCCTACGAAGAGGCATTGGAATGGGGTAAAACAAATATTTCGATACCTTCAAGGTACAAAGGACATGGGGTTGTATTTTACTAACCAATCGACAACAAGTTTGGTTAGTTTTGTAGATGCAGGGTATTTGTCTGATCCTCACACTGGACGATCTCAAACTGGATATTTATTCACAAGTGGAGGCACTGCTATTTCATGGCGTTCTGTAAAGCAAACCATCACAGCCACATCATCTTACCATGCAGAAATATTGGCGATTCATGAAGCTAGTCGAGAATGTGTTTGGTTAAGAAGTGTAATACAACACATTCGTGGGTCTTGTGGTATTTCTATGAGAGATGAGGGACTGACAATTTTACATGAAGACAACACAGCATGCATTGCTCAACTTAAGGAAGGATACATCAAAGGTGACAGAACGAAGCACCCCAAAGTTCTTTTTCACACATGATTTGCAAAAGAATGGAGATATTGCTGCCCAACAAGTTTGTTCTAGCGATAATTTGGCAGACTTGTTTACTAAATCACTTCCGACCTCTACATTCAAGAAACTGGTTCATGGGATCGGGATGCGTTAACTCAAGAGCTTAAATCATCAGGGGGAGAATAATACACGCTGCACTTTTTTTCCCGTAGCTATGGTTTTATCCCACTGGGTTTTCCTAGCAAGGTTTTTAACGAGGCAGCATCACCAAGCGTATTATAAGAACAATATATTATTTTGTCATGTGGATAGTCAAGGGGGAGTGTTATGAATTATTATCCATTTATGGTGTGACTATCCATTAGAATTCATCCTTATTATTATGACTTTACATGTACTTAACTCCTTTCACTTAAGCCTATAAATAAAGGCTTATATGATCCATTCTATACATCAATAAAATATCCATTCCCCCAATCTCTCTTTCTTATCTCTATAATGTTAATAGGCTAGTTGTTACAAAACAATCAAAAGTTTTTCTAAACATCTCAAGGAAGCATTTATTCATAGACTAATCTATTAGCCTACACATTAGTTTCGGTCAAAATAAATGACATATTAAGTAGAGACATAACTTAAATAGTAAATCATAACCAGAATATTAGTTTCGGTCAATATAATAAACAATCAGGAGTAAATAAACAAAAAATTAAATTATTGAAAAGATCTTATAGTTATTAAGGTGCTATTTGTTTTTTCAGAGGTAAAACGTCTGCAGTCTGCGGACCACATCTGCAGACATCTGTAGCTGAATAGGTGAACCAAACCTGTTGCGGTCTGCGAGAAAAAGACTGTTTGTTTTTTTAACTTCTGCAAGCATGAATAACAATCAAAAACAACATAATAGACATGAATAACAATAAAAAAATTCTAATAATAAACACAAAAATTCACACACTACCAACAAATTTATAAAATTTAACATTAAAAATCATCAAACTACCACTAACAATTAACAAACTAAACTATAATACAAATAACAATTTACATGTGATAAAAGTTCTCTTCTCCATTCAAACTATCTGATTATCCTCAAACGACATGGAAGTAAAGATCTTCCCAGCCTCTGAAACTCTTCAACAACTGAATTAACCGCCTCATAAACCACCGATACAACACCGAAATCCGTCGGAAACCTAAAATTTGTAATTTGTTCCAGGTGATTTGGGGGTTAGGGTTAGGGTTTGAGGGGATTTGGTGAAGTGAAAGAGGGAGATTGAGATCAAGAGGATGATGATGGATATTTTGAAGAAATTGTGAGTGTTCGTCTTCATCATAGTGGTGCAGCCGGAGATGATTGAAGTTGCCGTAACGATCACTCATCGGAATCGGAATCGGAAAGTGAGATTGGTTTGGGGTTTCCAGATGGATCTCTGATTATGGGTTTTATGCAGCCAGAGATTGATTAAAGTTGTCGGAACAACCGGAAATGTCACTACTATTTTCTTATCGTTCCTCAAGAACTCATTAAAGATTATATGAGTGGTACACCGTTGTTAATTTATCATATGAGTTCACTCATGGGTTATCAACAAATCCCTGATTGAAGTTTCCGCCGATGTGACTGGAGATGGGTGAATGACGGTGGAGGGGCGGCGGAGGTGGAGGCGCGGCGGAGGTGGAGGGGGTGGCGGAGGAGGTGAGGTGTCGGCTGGAGAAGTGGAGATGGGTGCTAGGGTTTTGAGGTTGGAAGATGTGGAGGTGTTTTGAAAGAGAGAAGTGTTTTGAAGAGGTTGGTCCAGATCTGCACGAGGAAAAGCTCTAGAAGAGCTTTTCTAGTGAAATCTTTTCCAAAAAAACAAACACGCTGCAGACCCAAAGGTCAGCGTGTGGTCTACACGGCGCAGACATAAGAGGTCAGGAATTACTTCTTGCAAAAAACAAATACCCCCTAACTATATATGTTATTTATTTTTTAATGACAAAACTTATTGCTTGTACCTTACATTACACCAATTAAATAACTCTCTTTGCTAAGTGGGCTATTTAGTTATTGAAAAAGTCTTGTAGTTATTTAATTATATATCTTTTTTAACTTTTCCTTCGCATTTTCTCCAATCCATAAACGAATCGTTCGTTCGAGTTATGGATTCTTTGTAGGAACTAGGTTCATTTTTTATAAAATATAATTATAAAATATATAATAACGAGACTGTCGTTCTTTGTAGGAAATATTATAGTATAATACCAGTTGTAATAACTAAATAAAAAGAATATAAAATATAATTTTATATACCAATCTTGATTCAAGCCGCATCTCTGGCGGGTCCTTCACGCGCATTTGATAGCATCATAGACTCGGGTATTCATCATCTTGAGTCTTGAAAGATACTCCTTGACTGCAACAAAGAGCACCCTAAAACGTTGACGATTTTGGTTGAGGCACGTGTTCAACACGCTTCCCTTAAAACAGATTTTGCGCCTCAACTAGTGACGACACGACTATTTCCCAGGGTGTCACACCCCGATTTCCACGTGTCTCACCGGTGGGCCCGGTGGGGGATTACCGTGACGTAGTTGGCAACATTATAGTCAAACCACACAATATAAATGAATGCACAGCGGAAGCATAAAGATAATACATTTCAACGTTAAGTGTAATATCAAAGTATCACCATTGTTGAATTAAAATCCACAGGGGATCAATAAAAATAACAAAAGTATTGTTCAACAGACTTCAGGCATCTTAAGCTTGCGAGACTTCTAATGATGCTTAGGAGAAATCCCAGCCAATTTCGCATAGTACCTGCATTTAGTCTTTTTGGGAAAATACGTCAGTTTACACTGGTAAATACATTCAACTGACACTTTTGTAAAATGTTTGATAAAATTGGTTTAAATGCACAAGGCACAAACTCTTTATAACTTGGGATAATTTATAATCAAATCTTGTAAAGAATTACATGTTGCTATGCGTTCGGTCGCTCGGGTCGTGCCGGGTTAAAGTTTAATAGACACACCACATAGCATAAAACCGTGGCGGGTAAACCAACGGCTACACTTTTATAGTCATGGACATAATGCCGGGTGTACGCCTACACCGGGATGTCAAGGTCGTGGCCATTTCGTAAAATGCTGCCAAGGATATCCGGGACATGGTCATTAAGCCCCCAAAGGCGTAAAGCCAAACAAAACAAGTTTTTAAACGGGTCACATTGATAATACCCAACTACTAATGAGTTGGGGTCAATTGCCCGACCAAGCGGTATCTTAATTACCGTAACCCAAACCCGTATAACGGAAAATAAGTTAAAAGTATTTACCTTTGCAAGTATAATTCCTTAATTTAAATAAATTGCAGATAGCTTTTACTGGTCCCCTATTCTGGAACGAAGGTTTAAATTAACCTATTAGAATCCTAACGGGTCTTTAATTTAGCCGTAGCTTAGACCGGTCAGTTTCAATGGATAGTTACGGTTTGATCGCGTGAAAGGCGAAAACCGTGAATGGAGTGTGATTTTGACCCAACAAGTTTGAAGACTTGTTTTATATGGGTATAATAATCATACTCTGGATTTTGGGGTCAAAACAATATGGTTTGACCCGTTTCGGCTAATTTATGTAAACTAGTTACATAAGCCGAACCGTGCGCGCAAAAGGCGCAACGGGTAACCGTAAGAGTCCTACACTGTTTTCCTAAGTCAACATGCTTTAAAGAGGTTGTGGTATCATTAGGATACCTTCCATAATGCCCGTAACGAGTTTAAGTTCATATTATGCCCCGTAGGGGTATTTCGGTCTTTTTAAAGATTATAAAAGAGGTTTCTGAGTTCTACAGGAAATCTGAGTTTCCCGAACAGTTTATAAAGTCTAAAATATTTTATTTATTATTTAAAATCAGTAGCAACTGGAATCGGGTCAAAAGACCTTGTAGAACTCAAGTTATGGCCGAAAATGGCATATTCGGTATTTACCGAACCGTTGCCATAACCGCAGGTTATGAGCAGGTTAAAAATAATTAAAAATCCCAAAATATTATTTTACATCAGTGAGCAAAAGGTTTGGTGTCGAAATCCGGGTTTAGATAGGCGTTATGCTAATTGCGCTATTTAATTACTAAAGTTCCGTAATTTGCGCTATTTAGCATAACTAGTATTCTGGACCTCGGATTGACGTGAAATTTTAGGGACATGCTTGGAAATCAGTAACCAAGGTTATGATCCTTCCACATGTCTGAAATTCTCGTTTTAATTTAAAAAGGGCGTTACAGTCAACTTTTAAGCATTTAACGGAAATGTGTAAAAGACTCGGACAAACAACGAACCGGTCACAGAGGTTTATACCATCATGTAACCTGGTCCTAAGAGAGTCCTAAGGCATATCTGTATCAAACTTTAACGGGTCAGAACTGAAGTCAAAGCAAAAGTCAAAGCTTTTGCGACCTTCGGCTCCGAACCGGGTCAAAACAGAAAATGGTCGGATCAAACAAGCTTAGACTAGTTTATATACTTATTATCATGTTTTATGAGTGTTCAAATAGGTTACATATCATCTACATTACAGATTATGCAAGAAATCGCAAAATAACATTTCTGTTGACTTTTTCTAAGCATGTTTGACTCGATATTTGAACTAGTTAGAGTGGTGATCAGGGGGAACCCTCTTAAGGGTTTAATGCCCACATGAATACCAACATATAACTACCTTTGATTCGGTTAATCACTGGACCATTTGTGATTAACCGTTAAGTCAACCGTTAGTTACGACGGATTGACTTTTAAGCTAAAACTAAGCAAAAACTAAACCACAAAGGATTGAACAACTTACTGAAGTCCTATGCAAGATAAGAGAAGAGTAGGGAGTGCTCTTGAGCTCCAGATGTGATCAAGAAGGCAGAACAAGGTGTGAGGAAACTTGTTTGCACAATGTGGCCTTTTATAGGCAATGAAGACCCATAAGATCATCACAACAAGGCCTACAAGGGTTCCTTGATGATAAAAACTGTCCCATAGTGTTAGGGAGTGATTAGGGGTCGCCCATATCTCTGGAAAATCTTTACATTAATGATTTACCGTTTTAAACAGCCAACAACCAACTTTCTGTCGCTGGGCGTCGCTTACGGACCGTATGGCATGGGCCTTGCGGTCCGTAAGCCTGTGGCGGAAAATGTTTTACCCTTTCACCCCCTTACGGTCCGTAAGGCTAGACTCTTACGGTCCGTAAGCGCTTAACAGTGGCAAAAAATTTAACCTTTCAAGGTTTGAATGGTCAACTTGCAATACATGTTTTTGAATCTGGGACAAGTCAGTATAAGGCCCCATTTAACCCATGCTTGGTCAGATATCACCATGTATTATGGGCTTGCACAAGTATGGGGTTTAAGAACCATTATTTGTGTTGTATTATTTTCTTTAAAATCCAATATTAGCAAACTTGGACACTTTTGATTATTAGTAATGACCGGATTAAGATATATTAGATGCTTATTAATTTTGCTTAGGGTCTCGGGATTTATAATGCCGAAGTTGCTCAGAGGCATAAAATTAACATGTCGACATATTCGAAAATCCTACCGCATATCTTAATTAAATCCGGTTTATATTATTTTTGTCGTATTTGACACGTGTCATTTATTTATTGGACACAAAATTTCGAGGTGTTACACAGGGTACAACAGCCGAAGCAGTATGTACTGCCGAGGACGACTCACGCGCCAGAGGTTACACCGGTAATTGTAGTGTTAGAACTTATGGAACAAATAAGGATGTGATGGTGGTGGAAAACAAGTAGAGAGTACTTCTCTCTCTAGTTAGTATTCAAGTGTTCATCCTCCTTCTAGTATTCTACATGTATCAAGCAATACCATATTCTTGTTATCTATAATCTATAATACTATATTAAGAGAACTGTGTTTTCTACCATTTTCGTAATTTTACCTAGGTACAAATCTTGTAGCACCATGTATAAATGAAGCAAGCCATTTTAGAGGGGAGAAACTTGGACGTTGTCCAAGGTTTTAAGACACTTTGAGGGCAATCTAAACATTTCATACATGAAATCCATGCCCACTTATGACTTCCATTAATTGAATAAATTAAGGAATTAAATAAAAGTTTTATAATAATTAAAGGAATTAATTGATAAAATTAAAGGTTAGACATGCAACCTTTAGGATTTTCATAATTTAATAGCATGTATAAATATAAATAATCTATACTTCTATACTACCTTATTAAGATAACTAGGATTTTTACCCTTTTGGTAATTTTACATTGTGTACACATTTTGAAGCAACATTTACAAGAGAGCCAAGCTATTTTAGAGGGGTTAAACTTGCGTATTTCCCAAAAAAAATACGACACTTTAGGGGCATTTTAGTGATTTCGGCACCTTCGTAACCTATAATTAAGATAAATGTATAAAATTTTTCATCAGTACTACTCATCAATGTATTATGATTATCAGATAAATGTATAAAATTAATAATATTTCAAATATATATTTATATAACAAGTGATCAAAACCGAACTCCTTGTGGAGTTGAAAACTCAAATAAATCAATAAATAAACATATAATTGGAATTAACTCTTTTTGTTGAATGCAGTGTAACTTAAATAATCCGTTTCATTTTTTCAAGTGTCATAACCGATCTTGCTTAAATGGCTATCATTGAGAATCAAATAAATCGTTATAACCACTTTCATGAAAGTTTTATATATATATATATATAAAAGAAACACACCGTCATGTGAATCAATTCAGTTTGAAATGGTTCTAAAATCATCGTCGAACCAAACCTGCAAATGTTGCATCTTCTGGCAAAAGTAACCTCCATGACCGGATAGCATCACCATCTTGTTAACTCAACGACGTCTAATCACGTCATCTTCTAATTGGAGCACCGCCGCAATTGTGTGAAGTCATTTGAGCTATCAATCAGATCCAACCACAACCTTCATCTTTGCTCGCCAGTTTAACACAACCACTAGCACTATGGTCCCATTTTCGGGATTCAACGGCCACCATCTGTCACACCCCGATTTCCACGTGTATCACCGGTGGGCCCGGTGGGGGATTACCGTGACGTAGTTGGCAACAATATAGTCAAACCACACAATTATATGAATGCACAGCGGAAGCATAAAGATAATTATAATTCAACCATTGATTGTAATATCGAATGTATCACAAATAGTCGAATGGTATCCACAGGGTGATCAAATAATAAAAAGTATTGTTCAATAGACAAGGCATCAAAAGCTTGCGAGACTCTTTAAGATTCTAAGGAGCTATAGCCAGCCGATTACGTTTAGTACCTGCATTTAATCTTTTTGGGAAAATACGTCAGTTTACACTGGTAAACACATTCAACCGACACTTTTGTAAAATGTTTATTAAAATTGATTTGAATGCACAAGGCACAAAATCTTTTATAACTTGGGATAATTTATAATTAAATATTGTAAAGAATTACATGCTTGCTATGCGTTCGGTCGCCCGGGTCGTGCCGGGTTAAAGTTTAATAGACACACCACATAGCGTAAAACCGAGGTGGGTAAACCAACGGTTACACCTTTAATTAATATAGACACAATGCCGGGTGTACGCCTACACCCGGATGTCGAGGTCGTGGCCATTTCGTAAAATGATGCCAAGGATATCCGGGACATGGTCATTAAGCCCCCAAAGGCGTTAAGCCAACAAAACAAGTTTTTAAACGGGTCACATTGATAATACCCAACTACAATGAGTTAGGGTCAATTGCCCGACCAAGCGATATTTTAGATACCGTACCCCAAGCCCGTATAACGGAAAATAAGTTAAAAGTATTTACCTTTGCAAGTATAATCCTTAATTGAGTAAATCACAGATAGCTTTTACTGGTCTCCTATTCTGGAATGAAGGTTTTAAAATAACCTATTAGAATCCTAACGGGTCTTTATATTTGCCGTAGCCTAGACCGGTTAGTTTCGAAGTATAGTTACGGTTTAATCGCGTGAAAGGCGAAAACCGTGAATGGAGTGTGATTTTGACCCAACAAGTTTGAAGACTTGTTTTATATGGGTATAATAATCATACTCTGGATTTCGGGGTCAAAACAATATGGTTTGACCCGTTTCGGCTAATTTATGTAAACTAGTTACACAAGCCGAACCGTGCGCGCAAAAGGCGCAACGGGTAACCGTAAGGTTCCTACACTGTTTTCCTAAGTCAACATGCTTTAAAGAGGTTGTGGTATCAGTAGGATACCTTCCATAATGCTCGTAACGAGTTTAAGTTGTTATTATGCCCCGTAGGGGTATTCCGGTATTTTTAAAGATTATAAAAGAGGTTTTAGAGTTTTACAGGAAATCTGAGTTTCCCGAACAGTTTATAAAGTCTAAAATACTTTATTTATTATTTAAAATCAGTAGCAACTAGGATCGGGTCAAAAGACCTTGTAGAACTCAAGTTATGGCCGAAAAGGGTATATTCGGTATTTACCGAACCGTTGCCATAACCGCAGGTTATGAGCAGGTTAAAAATAACTAAAAATCTTTAAAAATCCCAAAATATTATTTTACAACAGTGAGCAAAAGTTTTGGTGTCGAAATCCGGGTTTAGATAGGCGTTATGCTAATTGCGCTATTTAATTACTAAAGTTTTGCAATTTGCGCTATTTAGCATAGCTCCTATTCTGGACCTCGGATTGACATGAAATTTTAGGGACATGCTTAGATATCAGTAACCAAGGTTATGATCCTTTCACATGTCCGAAATTTTCGTTTTAATTTATAAAGGGCGTTACGGTCAACTTTTAAGCATTTAACGGAAATGTGTAAAAGACTTGGACAAACGACGAACCGGTCACAGAGGGTGATACCATCATGTGACCTGGTCCTAAGAGAGTCCTAAGGTAAATCTACATTGCACTAAAACGGGTCAGAACTGAAGTCAAAGCAAAAGTCAAAGTTTTGCGACTTTCGGCTCCGAACCGGGTCAATATAGCAAATGGTCGAATCAAACAAGCTTAGACTTGTTAATAAACTTATTATCATATTTTATGAGTGTTTAAACAGGTTGCATATCATCTACATTACAGATTATGCGTAAAATCGCAAAAATGGCTTTCTGTTGACTTTTTGAGTACACGTTTGACTCGACATTTGACCTAGTTAGAGTGGTGATCAGGGGGAACCCTTTTAAGGGTTTACTACCCACATAAATACATACACATAATTATCTTTGATTCGACAAATCACTGGACCATTCGTGATTTATCACAAAGTCAATTGTTAACTACGACGGATTGACTTTTAAGCTAAACTAAGCAAAAACTAAGCCATAAAAGGGTTAGACAACTTACAGAAGATTGTGCACGACTTAGGATGATAGAAGAACACTTTGAGAGCTCCAGGAATGATCTTGAGAGCAGTGTTTGAGGTGTGGTGAACTTATGCACAATGTAGGCCTTTTTATAGTAAAGTTTGGTGCACAAGATCATTACAACACATCCTACTTTGCTCATGGATGATCTGCAAGTGTCCTAAGGTGCTAGGGGTCAGGTAGAGGGCGCCCATGCTTCATTGATTGCTCACAAGATCGTTTACAAGCCAAATCATTGAATCTGACCATGTTTTCTGTTACTGGGCGTCCCACGCAGCCCGCATGAGAGTTCATGCATCTTGTACGCGGGCCGCCTGAATCCATAAGCCAGAAACCAGATTAACAGGTGGCTCGCGGCCCGCATCAACTAGCCCCTAACCTTTACGCGGCCCGCGTTAGGTCTGATTTCCAAGATTTTTGAATCTTTTGTAATGATTAACGAAATCTTCGGTAATTAATAACCTAACCTTTCGGGTTTGAAGGGGTAACTTTGTGATATGGCCCTCGGTTAATTACAATTAAGGGCCTCGTGCCATTTACCCGTACTGTCAAGCCCCCGGTTAGTTTAATTGCTATCCGAAAAGCCTTAACTTTCACTGTTGACGCTTTTAACCCCTCTCGTACGAATTTGATCATAACTTTCTCGTTTTAAAACGGAACTTCGCGAAATTTATATAGTACATTCTAGTGAGCGTATTTTACTGTTACAAAGCTTCGGGTTTGTCAAAGGGTCACTCAGAGGTATAATTAAACATGTTGACACAGTTAACCCTTGCAGTTTGTAATCTCTCACTTTCTTCCGCGTTTCGCTTCCGTACGATCCATGATTTATTCGTTTGAAGGTACGAGCATCGTTTAGGGTTACTATACAGTATATTTACCCTTTGTTGACATTTATAACCCTCGAATTTACATACTTTTAAGGTTTGTCAACTTTAGTCCTTTATTTAATATCTAATGCCACGTGTAAACTCGGGACACGTGTCAGCACATTATTGGACACAAAATTTTGAGGTGTTACATCCTCACCCCCTTAAAATAAATCTCGACCCGAGATTTACTCAAACGAATAAGGGTATTTTTCTTTCATCGTGGCTTCAACTTCCCACGTGAATTCGGGACCTCTCCGGGCATCCCACTTGACCTTTACTATCGGTACATGTTTCCTTCGAAGCTTCTTTACTTGTCGGTCTTCAATTGACAAGGGCTTCTCCACAAATTTCAAGCTCTCATCTATATGCACATCCGTATGTGGTATCACCAATGATTCATCAGCGAAGCACTTCTTTAGATTGCAGATGTGGAACACATTGTGAATTCCATGGAGCTCTTCTGGCAAGTTCAACTTATAGGCAACTGACCCGACACGTTCGATAACCTCGAAAGGTCCTATGTATCTCGGGCTCAGCTTGCCCTTCTTACCGAAACGCATCACCCCCTTCCAGGGCGATACTTTAAGTAATACCTTTTCACCTACTTCAAAGTGAAAATCCTTACGCTTTGGATCGGCGTAACTTTTCTGCCTATCACGGGCAGCTTTGAGACGCTCTCGAATCTGGACAATCTTGTCCGTTGTTTCGAAGACTATCTCTGGTCTTGATAATTGGACCTCTCCAACTTCCACCCAACAAACAGGCGATCTACACTTCCTACCGTATAATGCCTCGAAAGGCGCAACCTTTATGCTGGTATGGTAGCTATTGTTGTAGGAGAATTCGATTAGTGGTAGGTTCTTATCCCAACTACCACCCAAATCGATAGCACATGCACGCAGCATGTCTTCTAACGTTTGAATAGTACGCTCACTCTGACCGTCTGTTTGAGGATGGTAAGCCGTACTAAAATTCAAGCGTGTGCCCAAAGATTGCTGGAAGCTTTTCCAGAAATGAGACGTGTACCTAGTATCTCGATCAGAGATAATAGACACAGGTATGCCATGTAAGGCTACAATCTTATCAACGTATAACTGGGCTAACATGTCGGAGCTATACGTCTCCTTGATGGGTAAAAAATGAGCTGACTTAGTCAGTCTATCGACTATAACCCATATTGTGTCATTTCCTTTCCTCGTCTTGGGTAACTTGGTAATAAAATCCATAGTTACACATTCCCACTTCCATTCAGGAAGTTCAGGCTGTTGTAGCAAGCCAGATGGCTTTTGATGCTCAGCCTTGACTTGCGCACAAGTTAAGCATTTTGCTACATAAGCGGCTACAAACTTTTTCAAGCCTATCCACCAATAATTCGCCTTTAGATCCTGATACATTTTATCTGCTCCAGGATGGACAGAATATTTGGAACTATGGGCTTCTTAGAGGATAACATCTCGTAGTCCTCCATATATAGGAACCCATATTCGCCCATTCAATCGTAAAATTCCATACTTGCTAAGAGTCAACTGCTCCTCAGTTACTCCTAACTTTTCCTTAGGATAATTAGCTTCCAACACAGCCTCTCGCTGTGCAGCTAATATCCTTTCAATCAAATTATTCCTTACTTCAATGCTCTTGGCATTGATTCGAATGGGTTTCACCCTTTCCTTCCTACTTAAGGCATCAGCGACTACATTCGCCTTGCCGGGATGATATCTGATTTCACAATCATAATCATTTAAAGTTTCCATCCAACGGCGTTGCCTCATGTTTAGCTCCTTCTGATTAAACAAATGTTGAAGGCTCTTGTGATCAGAATAGATCACAAACTTGATAACATACAGGTAATGCCTCCACAGTTTTAGTGCGAACACAACGGCACCCAGCTCCAAGTCATGAGTGGTGTAATTCTTTTCGTGCACCTTTAACTGTCTTGAAGCATAGGCAATAACTTTGCCTTTTTGCATGAGCACACATCCCATGCCAGTGTGTGATGCGTCGAAGTAAACTACGAACTCTTCGGTACCTTCCGGTAGTGTCAACACAGGGGCGTTGCTTAGCTTTTGCTTTAAAATATCAAAGGACTCTTGCTGCTTAGGGCCCCAAACAAACTTTTCCTTCTTCTTGGTCAAGGAGGTTAAAGGCGCAGCAATCCTTGAAAAAATTTCAATGAATCGCCTGTAGTATCCTGCTAACCCCAGGAAACTACGAATCTCAGTAGGCGTTTTTGGCTCTTGCCATTTCATGACAGCCTCTATTTTAGCGGGATCCACCTGGATACCACGCTCGCTGACAACGTGTCCTAGGAATTGGACTGCTCGTAGCCAGAATTCGCACTTGGAGAATTTGGCATAGAGTTTCTCATGATGTAGCAGTTTGAGAATACAGCGAAGGTGTTTCTCGTGGTCAGCTCGGTTCTTCGAGTATATAAGAATGTCGTCAATGAAAACGATGACGAATTTGTCCAAGTACGGCTTGCAGACGCGATTCATGAGATCCATGAACGCAGCCGGTGCATTTGTGATCCCAAAAGGCATCACTAGGAACTCGTAGTGACCGTAGCGAGTCCTAAATGTTGTTTTATGTACGTCTTCATCTCTGACTTTCAGTTGATGATAGCCTGACCTCAAATCGATCTTCGAAAAGTAACTTGCTCCTTGTAACTGATCGAACAAATCGTCGATCCTCGGCAAGGGATATCTATTCTTTATCGTGACCTTATTAAGTTCGCGATAGTCGATGCACAGACGCATCGATCCGTCCTTCTTTTTAACAAACTGGACAGGTGCTCCCCAGGGAGATGGACTAGGTTTGATGAAACCTTTCGCTAACAGTTCATCCAGCTGGGTCCTCAACTCCTTCATTTCGGTTGGTGCTAGCCTGTAAGGTGCTCTTGCAATAGGAGCCGTGCCAGGGACGATATCGATCCTGAATTCCACTTGCCTATCTGGTGGCAAACCAGGTAGATCTTCGGGGAAAACCTCTGGATATTCCGAAATGACGGGAATGTCTTCTATCTTCGGTTTAGGCTCTTCAATAATCACCTGTGCCATGTAGATGACGCAGCCTCTTTTTAAACATCTTGAAGCCTTGAGCATAGTTACGTTCTCGGGCAATCCATACTGCGTATCTCCTCGAATGGTAAGCGATTCACCCGTCGGAGTCTTTAGCACTATATGTTTTCTGTTGCAGACGATCTGAGCCTGGTTGTGGGATAACCAGTCCATACCCAGAACTATGTCAAAACCAGCCAGTTTAAAGGGAAGTAGAGATAGAGGAAAAGAGTGGTTCTTAATGGATATCACACATCCATCTAGTATAGTGGAGACGGTTTCTACTGTGCCATCTGCTAGCTCTACCTAGTAATTCACATTTAAGGTTTTGACAGGCATATTCAGCAATTTGCAAAATTTTTGGTCTACGAAGGACTTATCAGCGCCTGAATCAAAAAGTACTCTTGCAAAGATGTTATTTACGAGAAAAGTACCTGTGATTACGTTATCGTCTTGCAAAGCTTCCTTCACATCCATCTTGAAGACTCTTGCATTATTCTTTTTGGCTTCTTCAGGCTTTTTGGCGTATTTGGGGCAGTTGCTTTTAATGTGCCCCTTTTCATTGCAGTTATAGCAGGTTGCATCTTTTATCTTCTTGCAGTCCACAGTCTTGTGGTCCTTGGACTTGCACAGTCCACAAGTATACGACCTCGGCTGGGACTGTGAGTTTGACCCGAGCCTACACTTCCCAAAGTGATACTTCTGGCAGTTTTTGCACTTGGGCTTCTCTCCAGATTGTTGCCCATCTTTCCTCGACTCTGACCCTCTCTGTTATCACCGTTCCCACGGTGTTTCTTACCCGACCTTCGTGAGGTACCGTCCTCACGCTTCCTCTTCTCGGCCTCTTTGTTCCTCAGCGACCGTTGCCGGACCGCATCCTGGGTGAGGGACAAAGATATGTCGGTCACAGATCTGAAGGTCGTTGGCCGAGAGGCCTTCACGCTTGCCTTAATCTCGGGGGCTAACCCACCGATGAAATGAGCGATTCTCCTTGGCTCCGGGGTCACCAGATATGGAACCAACCGAGACATCGTGTTGAAGCTCGTTAGGTAAGCTTGGCAGTCAAGGTTTGTCATCACCAATGATACAAAGTCGGATTCTATCTTTTCCACCTCATGTTGAGGGCAGTAATTTTCTTTGATGAGAGAAATGAATTCCTCCCATGTCATGCTGTATAGAACAGCTTTTCCCGAGGCCTAAACCAGCGCCCTCCACCAAGCCAGGGCCTCGCCCTTAAACGATTGCGACACAAATTTTACCACGTCCCTTTCCGCACAGCCACTGATGTCCACCACGGTGTCCATCTCATCCAGCCACGTCATACAATCGACTGCGCCTTTCTCCCCAGTGAAGTCTCGGGGTTTACAAGACACAAAGTACTTGTAGGTGCAGCCCCTGGCACGGGATGCATCAGTATACTCCCTTTCACGACGAATGCTGTTTTCATTGGACGAGTGATTATCGTCGTCCTTTTTGGGCTTTGACAGGGGTTTGCTGTGGGATTTTGAGTGTGTTTTCGGCTTGGAGGGTGGTTTGGATACGGTTCTGCTCCGAGATTCGGTATGTTCCTCATATTGTCGATCTAGAGCTGCCTGAACAGCGTTGTCGACAAGAGCTTTTAATTGAGCGCCCGTTAAATGTACTTGGGCGTTATCGTATTCGTCTTCACTCGTATGACTATTTTCTCCATTAGGTTCAGCCATGGTAACTTGAATCTGTTACAGAAGATAACGAAAATTTTTATTTAGGAGTTTATTATTGAATTGTCTTTTATGGCAATTCATTAACCATGGTATCAAAGACCATATCTGGTTAATTTGTTACTCACTTTTATTTAGGATTTGAACATACTTATCCTAATTACAATTATTATTGCTAGTGGCATAAAGCCTAGTTACGAGGACGTTATATAATATTAGCCGAGATTATAGAGAATCAAGGTATGAAGGTTTGAACCGTGGTCCTTTTTACCCTTTCTGACAGGGAGTCATAGACCACCACCGTCTTTTGTCTTATTATGACAATGATTATGGCCCATAGGCACTACATCACTAATGGATGTTTGATAATTCGGCCCGTAGGCACTACATCGCTAATGGATGTTTAACAAGTGATCATCTTCATTGATGATTTAACCCATGATTTATTATATCATTAATTTGGGCCTTGGAATCCTTAGAAAGGATTCTTATTCAGGAATGACGCATGTGATTTTAACGAATCACATCTGCCATGAACGTTAACATGATAACAGAGGTTAACTGGAATTCTGAATCTTTTAATCAGGTCTTACCATCTCGGCCGGGTCTAAAAGACACCTGGCTAGGTTTCACTCTTAAGATTCTTTATTTAGGCAGATTTAATTTAAAAGGAATGATTTTGATTTATTTCATATATAGTAATAACAAAAATGAAATTATAACATAACATTCCATAACTTCAAATACGATTACACGCTGCCCTAAACGGGACTTTTAAACAAGTACATACCTACATAGAGGTTAATAAAGAGACAAGTCCACGCAGGGACCAATACAAGATAGATGTCCGCGCAGGGACTAAAAAAATAAGTCCACGTAGGGACTGAAATACGATAAATGTCCACGTAGGGACTTATTTAAGATAGGCATTACATTAGAATATATATAAACTAATGGTCACGTTTCTTCTTCTTGCCTTTCAACAGGTTCGCTAGACCCTTAAGGAATCCCCTGTTGTTCTTTCGTTCTTCCTCGAAATCCCGTTCCACACCAGTTAAGCGGTGGAGGATTTCTTCTTGTTCGGGCGGAGAAAAACGTGGTTGTGGCGCCGGTTGCGGAACTGGAGGTCTTGGAGGTGCTGGATACCCATGAGCTGAGTAGTCCGGTATCCCCATGTTTCCAAAAGCTCCGTCGGGATAGCGGGCATTATACCTAGCCGCTATCACATATGGGTCGCGATCATAGTTGTAATTGTAATGTGCGTGCGACGACGGTTCGAACGGGTTGTATGCCGTTGGACCCGTGTACGCAGGTATTGGGTGGTCATACCCAAATGGTGGCGAAGATGGTGCAACTGGTGCGGAGTTCGCCTCCTGTACTGGACTTGAAGGTCCTTCTTCAGGTACTGACGGATAGTGACTAGCACTCGAGTGGCGAGAGGTGCTGAAATGAAATTCCCCTCCTCGGGTAGACATCCGTGCGCCTGATCTTCTTCGCCTTGGCGGATCTGGAACTACTGGTTGAACCGGTGGCGGTGGTGGTGGCGTAACTGCCACGAAACGTGGATCCTCGGAAGGATCTTGTTGTTGTTGCTGCTCGTGTTGCAATGTTTGATGGGAGGGTGTGAAGTATCATTCGTGCTGGTTGAACAACGCTTGAAAGCTATCTGGCCCTTGATAAGGTGTGCCATGAAAAGAAGATCCATTAGAGATCTCGATAGGATGTGTGGGCGTACCACGAGCAGGTTCTATGGGATCTGTGTCCTCATCCATATGGTCTTCTGAGAAGTGATCCTTTGGTCCTAACGGGACAAAGCCTGCAGGTTCCTGAATGTAATCTGCTGGGTTAAACTGACCCCTGAAGTAAGGAGTGGGATCATCAAAAGCACGGTGCGATGCAGATCGCTGTAGAAAGGATGGTTGAGGGTTATTGGGATTATTTTCGGAATCTGGCCCGAACGAGTGACGGTACAATGGCGTCGAGCTATGCGAGGTAGAATGTCGAGCAGGTTCAAAAAGGTTTCTCCGTCTCTGGGGTTCTTCACTCCTTGTGCTGGAAGGAGCTCGAGTGTTTGATGGTCCAGCTTCGTGATCATGGTGAGTAATGATCGTTCCTCTGCCTCTTCTTCCTCTTCCTCTTCCTCGGAAAATTACAGGTGGCATATTTCCTGCTTTTAAAACATTAAATAATAATAATAAAAAGACAAATTGGAATAACAATTCAAATTTGTCCTATGTTCTTGTCTAGACTCTAGTATGTGCAATTGTGTCACCGAGATTAAACACATTAGGATAGTGTTTAATTCACTCAATGTTGGCTCTGATACCAACCTGTCACACCCCGATTTCCACGTGTATCACCGGTGGGCCCGGTGGGGGATTACCGTGACGTAGTTGGCAACAATATAGTCAAACCACACAATTATATGAATGCACAGCGGAAGCATAAAGATAATTATAATTCAACCATTGATTGTAATATCGAATGCATCACAAATAGTCGAATGGTATCCACAGGGGGATCAAATAATAAAAAGTATTGTTCAACAGACAAGGCATCAAAAGCTTGCGAGACTCTTTAAGATGCTAAGGAGCTATAGCCAGCCGATTACGTTTAGTACCTGCATTTAATCTTTTTAGGAAAATACGTCAGTTTACACTGGTAAATACATTCAACCGACACTTTTGTAAAATGTTTATTAAAATTGATTTGAATGCACAAGGCACAAACACTTTTATAACTTGGGATAATTTATAATTAAATCTTGTAAAGAATTACATGCTTGCTATGCGTTCGGTCGCCCGGGTCGTGCCGGGTTAAAGTTTAATAGACACACCACATAGCGTAAAACCGAGGTGGGTAAACCAACGGTTACACCTTTAATTAATATAGACACAATGCCGGGTGTACGCCTACACCCGGATGTCGAGGTCGTGGCCATTTCGTAAAATGATGCCAAGGATATCCGGGACATGGTCATTAAGCCCCCAAAGGCGTTAAGCCAACAAAACAAATTTTTAAACGGGTCACATTGATAATACCCAACTACAATGAGTTGGGGTCAATTGCCCGACCAAGCGGTATTTTAGAAACCGTACCCCAAGCCCGTATCACGGAAAATAAGTTAAAAGTATTTACCTTTGCAAGTATAATCCTTAATTGAGTAAATCACAGATAGCTTTTACTGGTCTCCTATTCTGGAACGAAGGTTTTAAAATAACCTATTAGAATCCTAACGGGTCTTTATATTTGCCGTAGCCTAGACCGGTTAGTTTCGAAGTATAGTTACGGTTTAATCGCGTGAAAGGCGAAAACCATGAATGGAGTGTGATTTTGACCCAACAAGTTTGAAGACTTGTTTTATATGGGTATAATAATCATACTCTGGATTTCGGGGTCAAAACAATATGGTTTGACCCGTTTCGGCTAATTTATGTAAACTAGTTACATAGCCGAACCGTGCGCGCAAAAGGCGCAACGGGTAACCGTAAGGGTCCTACACTGTTTTCCTAAGTCAACATGCTTTAAAGAGGTTGTGGTATCAGTAGGATACCTTCCATAATGCCCGTAACGAGTTTAAGTTGTTATTATGCCCCGTAGGGGTATTCCGGTCTTTTTAAAGATTATAAAAGAGGTTTTAGAGTTCTACAGGAAATCTGAGTTTCCCGAATAGTTTATAAAGTCTAAAATACTTTATTTATTATTTAAAATCAGTAGCAACTGGAATCGGGTCAAAAGACCTTGTAGAACTCAAGTTATGGCCGAAAAGGGTATATTCGGTATTTACCGAACCGTTGCCATAACCACAGGTTATGAGCAGGTTAAAAATAATTAAAAATCTTTAAAAATCCCAAAATATTATTTTACAACAGTGAGCAAAAGTTTTGGTGTCGAAATCCGGGTTTAGATAGGCGTTATGCTAATTGCGCTATTTAATTACTAAAGTTTCGCAATTTGCGCTATTTAGCATAACTCCTATTCTGGACCTCGGATTGACATGAAATTTTAGGGACATGCTTAGATATCAGTAACCAAGGTTATGATAATTTCACATGTCCGAAATTCTCGTTTTAATTTATAAAGGGCGTTACGGTCAACTTTTAAGCATTTAACTGAAATGTGTAAAAGACTTGGACAAACGACGAACCGGTCACAGAGGGTGATACCATCATGTGACCTGGTCCTAAGAGAGTCCTAAGGCATATCTACATTGCACTAAAACGGGTCAGAACTGAAGTCAAAGCAAAAGTCAAAGTTTTGCGACTTTCGGCTCCGAACCGGGTCAATATAGCAAATGGTCGAATCAAACAAGCTTAGACTTGTTAATACACTTATTATCATATTTTATGAGTGTTTAAACAGGTTGCATATCATCTACATTACAGATTATGCGTAAAATCGCAAAAATGGCTTTCTGTTGACTTTTTAAGTACACGTTTGACTCGACATTTGACCTAGTTAGAGTGGTGATCAGGGGGAACCCTTTTAAGGGTTTACTACCCACATAAATACCAACACATAACTATCTTTGATTCGACAAATCACTGGACCATTCGTGATTTATCACAAAGTCAATTGTTAACTACGACGGATTGACTTTTAAGCTAAACTAAGCAAAAACTAAGCCATAAAAGGGTTAGACAACTTACAGAAGATTGTGCACGACTTAGGATGATAGAAGAACACTTTGAGAGCTCCAGGAATGATCTTGAGAGCAGTGTTTGAGGTGTGGTGAACTTATGCACAATGTAGGCCTTTTTATAGTAAAGTTTGGTGCACAAGATCATTACAACACATCCTACATTGCTCATGGATGATCTGCAAGTGTCCTAAGGTGCTAGGGGTCAGGAAGAGGGCGCCCATGCTTCATTGATTGCTCACAAGATCGTTTACAAGCCAAATCATTGAATTTGCCCATGTTTTCTGTTACTGGGCGTCCTACGCGGCCCGCATGAGAGTTCATGCATCTTGTACGCGGGCCGCCTGAGTCCATAAGCCAGAAACCGGATTAACAGGTGGCTCGCGGCCCGCATCAACTAGCCCCTAACCTTTACGCGGCCCGCGTTAGGTCTGATTTCCAAGATTTTTGAATCTTTTGTAATGATTAACGAAATCTTCGGTAATTAATAACCTGACCTTTCGGGTTTGAAGGGGTAACTTTGCGATATGGCCCTCGGTTAATTACAATTAAGGGCCTCGTGCCATTTACCCGTACTGTCAAGCCCCCGGTTAGTTTAATTACTATCCGAAAAGCCTTAACTTTCACTGTTGACGCTTTTAACCCCTCTCGTACGAATTTGATCATAACTTTCTCGTTTTAAAATGGAACTTCGCGAAATTTATATAGTACATTCTAGTGAGCATATTTTACTGTTACAAAGCTTCGGGTTTGTCAAAGGGTCACTCAGAGGTATAATTAAACATGTTGACACAGTTAACCCTTGCAGTTTGTAATCTCTCACTTTCTTCCGCGTTTCACTTCCGTACGATCCATGATTTATTCGTTTGAAGGTACGAGCATCGTTTAGGGTTACTATACAATATATTTACCCTTTGTTGACATTTATAACCCTCGAATTTACATACTTTTAAGGTTTGTCAACTTTAGTCCTTTATTTAATATCTAATGCCACGTGTAAACTCGGGACACGTGTCAGCACATTATTGGACACAAAATTTCGAGGTGTTACACCATCTTCCGTTCAGTAGTTCAATTGCAGTGGTCCAAGACCAATTAGAAGTGCTCTCATCTCAGTTAAGCCGGAAAAGACAACACGTCAACCAAACGCAATCGCCACCTCAAGCCTTCTGAATGCCCATCCTTTGTCTATCTCTTCTTCTGAATGCCCATCCTTTTTACGATCACATAAAAGATATTACACAGACCTTTTAGAATTATCAATGGGTTAGATAGAGTTTGTTTTCTGTAGCCGATAACTTAGTTCCATTTTACAGAAGTCAGGTACATCAACAGCGCCCACTACACTTCAAAACAAATTGGTACACAAATAATTTGTATTACATGCGTTAACATTCATAATGCGCAGGTACCACTGAAACAACAACCCCACAAGTCAAGGATGATAACAAAGGGAAAAGTATGACTTCCACTGAACCATCCTTAAGTGATTGTCATCAACCAAAGGATTCACCAACAAATCAAAAGAAAAACAACCCACCTGGTACACCCACAACAACTTTCACTATTTATATAGTTTACGGCGTATACACAGTCCAAGTTATTTGTATTAACAAAAAAATGGTTTCTTAGCAACGTCCACGCACACATACAACAAAATTAAAGAAATAGAGAAGACCCATGGATGTATTGGTACGACGTCCACACCACTAAACACCCTAGCACACCAGCAAACTAATGAACAAGACGATTAGGAGGATGATGAACGGTGGATAACCAGTATGGACGAAATCAAGGAGACATTCAAATCTTATTTAAATTGATCATACTATCTCGTTCGACGTGGTTACTATGGTCCCCCGATTTAAAATAATTTGTCAATGACTTTCTGATGACCTTTTCTTCTTACCTTTAAGCATTTTAGTACATTTTTGGGCTATTTGGCCAAAAATAAAATGATCACTTTTTATACAAACAAACTGGGAAGTTTATATTAAAAAAATTAAATAAATAAACAACCTACTATTAAAGTAGTAAAAAACAAACAAATAACTAAATGAAAAAAGAAACATGAGGTCCAGTTTGGTAATGATTTCCACTTCCATTATCTCGTTTACCAACTATTGTATTATTGGTTTTTATGTCAATTTTGCAGTTCATGAATTGATATATTAATGATACTACCACAATACTTTAAAAGATAAACCAGGTAAAACAAACCATGCAAACTGCATGCGAACAACGATTACACCTTAACTTTTGGTTTCATTTATGATACTGATTTCTAGTTAATTTTATACAGTCCAAGGTGATATGCTATATTTGTTCTTTCATCCAACCATTGTTACACATTTCAAGTTAATTTATCATAACTTACATATTTCATTTTGTAAGATAAGAGTGACATGTTGGGTTTTGTAACTAACAACCTTCATGCTTAAAAGTCAACATTTACATATCATAAATGAATATGCTATCAGTCGGGATACCCGCCGCATCACAAAAGAAGCACATAGCCTACTATTTATACAAGAGTTAAGGATTAGTAAAATGTTTCACTTAGTTAGATACTTAAAAACTCTAATAAAACTAATTAAATGTCATCAATAAACTTTACTCAAGGGTTTCTCTTTTATTCACCACATGAAAATTCTATTTAATATTTATAATTTTATTAAATCATAAATATATTAAATATCCATTCCCTAAATTTCATATATTCTTTTACCACACAAAGAAGAGGGAGTTGTAAGATGGATGACAAGAAAAGTATGGCTACTTTGTAGCCGACAAGAGGATAGAAAGCCCCTCAACTAACGTCTTGTATTATCAATTTTTCAACAATAATTAGTCTTCCGATCAAAGATTAACACCTAGCATTGTTGATTTGATATTTAGCTTAGACTAATCTAAGAGTCCACTTCCACTTTCTTGACAATTGAGTATCATTCACTTTAGAAATATCAAACCAGGTGTCCTCTACAACTCATCTACAAAAATAGTGACAATACTGAAACGTTGGACAAATGCGTGTTCTTTGTGCATGTTGTCAAATATATTGACCCTCGAAGTCGTCACCAAAAACAACTTTAATACGTCCATTGAATATTAAATTTTCCCTACTTTTGTGAGATATACAATGAATAGATAAATAGTAGTAATAACTAAGAGTATCTCCGTGGCTAAATTCTCAACAAAAAATTCACGATCATAATACCTCTATTCTTCATTAAATTAAAAGGACATCTACATTAAGATCATTTTGTTAGTTACATACTTTTATCATATCTACATACTTTTATCTTAGTAAAACATATCTACGTTGTTAAAACATAAATCTATTATATAGACTTATAATTACATGTTCAGTTCGGTTTCGGTTATATCAGTTAACCAAAGCTTCATAACCGTAACCATAACCAATTAGTCGGTTATACAAAGTAATTGGTTATGGCGGTTATTTTACTCACCCCTACCCTCTTATTAGTCAGAAAACAAAGACGGACGATAGAAAAGAATAAGTGATAACTATTCAGATCAGCTGCTCATGTGAAACAAAAGATCACGTGTACAATCTCGCCGTCGGAACTTGTCAGATTAATCAACTAGTTGACTTTTAAAACATTCTAATGTTGAATATCAAACGGCAGATGTAACCTCTTGCAATGCCAGATGAATAAATCTAGAAAAGCTGAATGACTAGTTGATCTTTGATAAAGAGAATAATAATTAGATGATGGAGAGTCTTACCATATTTTTGTTATTTTTCCGCGCTTTATGTTCTATGTTAACTAGTTCTATTGCAGTAGACACTTTGTCCCCAAATCAACTCATCAGAGATGGTGATACCATATTTTCATCCGGAGGAATGTTTGAACTAGGATTTTTTAGCCCGGGTAACTCCAACAACAGGTATCTGGGAATATGGTACAAAAACGTTTCAAATGGCACCGTTGTCTGGGTTGCCAATAGAGATACCCCGCTGAACACTGCTTCGGGCCTCCTAAGAGTCAGTAGCAACGGTATCCTGCGACTTGTTTCTATTGGTAATAATACTAATTCCACTATCTGGTCATCTTCGTTTTCATCTTCAAGTAATGGTACTAATTCAGTGGCACAGCTATTAGACAATGGAAATCTTGTAATAAGGGAAGGAAATAGGATTATATGGCAAAGTTATGATTACCCTGGCGACACTTATCTCCCAGGTATGAAAGTCGGCAAGGACTTGATTACAGGCGTAGACAGGAAATGGACATCATGGAATAGCCTTGATGATCCTTCTCCGGGTCGGTATGTTTTATGGATGGATACAAATGGTTTCCCACAGATATTTGTGAACCGGAGTTTGGTTTTGCACACGAGGTTTGGACCATGGAATGGGGTTAGATTTAGTGGCATGCCTAGTTTGACAACAAACCCCACAGCAGTAAACGAGTTTGTTATCAACGAGAAGGAGATATATTATATGATCAAAGCTGATAGTGCAGTTGTGTCAAGGATACACTTGAACCCTGAAGGTGATTTGACACGCATGAATTGGGTTAACAGCACCCAAAGTTGGCTTACGATTTTAGTTACAGCACCCTCTGATAGTTGTTCGCCATATGGAATATGCGGTCCATATGGAACTTGTAACACTAGAAATTTCCCTATTTGTAGTTGTCTGGAAGGTTTTGTGCCCAAGCGCCCAGAGGAATGGAATGCGGGAGCCTGGTCAAGTGGGTGTGTACCGAGAACTCCTTTGGATTGTGGGAATGGGAATGAGAATGGGTTCAAAAGACTTTCAGGTGTAAAACTCCCAGATACCCGAAGTTCATGGTATGATTCGAGTACGAATATAGGGGAGTGTGAGACGGAGTGCAGGAGTAATTGCTCTTGTACCGCGTATGCAGATTTGGATATTAGAAATGGTGGAAGTGGATGCTTGCTATGGTTTGATGAGCTAGTGGATATTAGGGAATACAATGAAACACAAGTTCTTTACATTAGAATGGCCAGGTCCGAATTAACAAGTAAGCACCCTTTGTTTTGAAGAACTAGGAAGCCTATTCTTGTATATGATATATATTTTTCATTGTGTTCTTAAGGTCTTGCATCTAGTGGCTCTGCTTCCAACAGAAAGAAAGCCATGATTATAGGGGTTGTGTCGAGCTTAATCTGTTTGTTCCTGGTCGGTCTAACTCTTGCGGTGTACGTAATAATCAAGAAGAAAAGGTCATACATGAATAGACAAGGTATGGTAGATGTGTGTTCTTTTACCAGAGATGTATGTTTTTCTCTCTAATGATCATAGTAAATTCATCCAGAAAAGATATACTTAAGGCATTGTACGTTTTAACTCATAACACATTAACACCTTATTAATATCATAAAAGATCACATTAATATTGATACAGTTTAATGTTTGTAAACATTATTTACTTATATAAATTTATATAAACAATTGGACAAAGTTTTTTTTATTGAAACCAACATGGCATGGCCCGATTTGACCCATTATCCGACCAGCGAAATTTGTCAACTCTGTAATTTTCTACAGACTTAACACGAGAATGTTTCACCAGGTGTCAATATTGTGCTTCAAAACTGTATGTCTTGAAGTACAATCTATAGGCTGCTTTCAAAACATGGTGCATGATTGATTATATGTTTTTTTTTCGGTTAAAATAAGTTCATATATCACTTTGTATGTGACTCGATTCCAGACATCAATGAAGATTCAGAGTATGACGGTCGGAAAGAAGATATTGATTTACCATCTTTTAGCTTGTCTATCATTGCCAAGTCTACAAGTAACTTTTCAAGCACCAATAAGCTTGGACAAGGTGGCTTTGGTCCCGTCTACAAGGTAACAACTCTTCAGAAATTAGCGACTATACAACGTTAGCCCAACAATGGTGTCTTCAACATGAAATTGTTCTCAAGTAGATGACTGTGGTAATAGCTGAATGAGAAATATATATAAAGTTTTAACATTGAAATTTTTTAGTATCTTATAAGACAATAAACTTTTTATTCACTCACCTTAGCAGTTAAAAAATGAACCATCCGGTAACAACCTTTTGGTTTTGGAAGTGACGATCTTTTTCTAAGGAACATTTTGTCAATTGTTGTATTTCGTCGTGGAAAATATTAATCATGTATTCTTCAAAAATTGAATAATGCAAGTTGTTTGGTAAACTTCAGGGTGTGTTAGATGATGGTCGAGAAATAGCGGTGAAGCGATTGTCAAAATCTTCAAGACAAGGACTTGATGAGTTCAAGAATGAAGTTAGATGTATTGCCAAACTTCAGCATCGAAATCTTGTTAAACTTTTAGGATACTGCATCCAAGGAGATGAAATAATGTTGATTTATGAATACATGTCCAACAAAAGTTTGGATATAACTCTATTCGGTTCGACTCTCTTTCCATGAAATTTACAATACAATCTCAAAAAGATTGGTATATTCTTGTATATAGCATAAAATTCAATGCCGAAAACACAAAGAAGAACTAGAATCAGCAGATGTGGGCATAAAACTGCCAAACATTTTTTTTGAGAATTACTCCTTTTTTGAAGTATTATAGTTTTCGCATTTTCACACATACGATGTTTGGTTTGCACAAAACATAACGCTAATTACTCATTTTAGAATTCTCTAATTACATACTTTTGTTGGGTTCATTCCAAACATTTTTATCTGAAAACACTAAATTTATGTAAAATATTACTGTGGCAAATATAATTACAAACATTATTTTTATTTCAACTTTTCAAATATTATACGCATTAAAGTGGACTTTGGGTGCCTACACTCTAAAGAAGGTCCAGAAGAATCTGCATACAGTTGAAGATAGAAAATACAATACTGGAGACACAAATAGATTGTTCTATCTTCAGAAAAGTTACCCAGCTTGCGTTGATAGAAGTATGCTAGTTGTTTAGATTTGAAATGTTCATAACTAATCAAAAAGTTAATGTATGTAGATATTAGTCGAAGGTCAATGCTTGATTGGCCACAACGGTTCCATATTATCCAAGGGATTGCTCGTGGGCTTCTTTATCTGCATCAGGACTCTCGGCTTCGGGTGATTCACAGAGATTTGAAAGCTGCAAATATTTTGTTGGATCAGGACATGAGCCCTAAAATATCAGACTTCGGTCTTGCTAGAAGATTTAAAGGCTATGAGACTGAAGCCAATACCAACAAAGTGGTCGGAACCTAGTAAGAACTAATAAACACTTCCTTCCTTGGAACTATATGGCTCAGAGTCATATGTCCATAAAAAGGTTTCTAAGATATTTTAACAAAAAACTTCTTAACTTGCAGTGGTTATATCGCTCCAGAATATGCATTGCATGGGCTTTTCTCAATTAAATCAGATGTATTCAGCTTTGGAGTTCTAGTGTTGGAAATAGTGAGCGGACAGAAAAACCAAGGGTTCACTCATGAACAACACAGTGACAGCCTTCTAGGACATGTAAGTTACATTTTTTTTTTCTAAAACTACTTGTCTTCTTTCATAAAATCATTAAAACAAAAGTTTCCTGCATTTATGCATGTATTGTACACTAACATACACATTGGTTAGGCATGGAGACTCTATAAAGAAGAAAGATCCCTGGAGCTTGCTTGTACCCAACTGAGGAATACATGCGTTGACTCTGAAATAATCCGATCAATACATATTGGTTTGTTATGTGTACAACATCACGCGGAAGATAGACCAACTATGTCATCTGTTGTTGTAATGTTGGATAATGAGAGTACGCTGCCACCACCAAAACAACCTGCATTTTACACTGAAGTTTATCCTGAAATCAACAACCTTTCATCGATCCCAACAGATAATTCGGTTAATAATGTCACAATAACAATCTTAGACGCACGATAGGATGTCCGTTGTTTCATGTCTATTTCCATATGGTTTGATGTAACATTTACTTATAAATAGGTTCAGTTATACTCTGTAATGCATGTATCTACAGTCTATTAAGGTGGGTTTCGGATAAGTTGGACCATAAGTGCATACCCAGAATTTTGTGTCCATTTACATTGAGTATAGTGATTCATATAAGGACATTATTAATCTAATCCATACTGATTATATTCAGTTGTTTGAAGTGAAGTGTTGTTTTAACATCCACAAACGGTAATACACCCATTATATTATAAGTCGTTACTCATCTATAAACCATTTTGTAACATGGTTTAGGAATATGTAATTTTTCGTTCATCGAAATATCGTATGCTTTTGCAAAACTTGCATGTCTTTCCACCCCCGACAACATTTATAAAAAATGTAAAACTCTAAAAAGTGGGGGTTATGAACTCACCTCGATATCCAGTGCAAAGCTAGCACAATCCATAATGTTGTTTCCAAAACGTAACTTGCTAGGCATGCAATCTATAACATTCCTATCAAGAAATAAACTCATAAGTTTCTACTCAAATGTAGCTAAACTACGTATCACCGAGCTCTACTAAATCGCTAACCGAATTATTCGATGGGAAGATGTTGTTAACTTGATGGAAACGATATTGCTATACTTGTTTAATCCCACATATAGTCGGTGATAAAACTCAGTCTTGGGAACACTTAGTTTCCGAGAGATTTAGAATACATATATATATATAGAGAGAGAGAGAGAGAGGAGAGAGAGAAAGTGTAAAATACATTACGACTTAACATACATCACGTACGACAACGTACGTGATTTTACACTATAACGTGCGTGATTATTGTTTTCAGCATGCGTGATTAATGTTTTCAACATGCGTGATTTGGGTTTTTGAGTTTATAACGTGCGTGATTTTCATTATAACGTGCGTAATTATCTGTCGTACGTGATATATGTTAAGCCGTATTATACATTAACTGGCCTCTCTCTCTCTCTCTCTCTCTCTCTCTCTCTATATATATATATATATATATATATATATATATATATATATATATATATATATATATATATATATATATATATATATATATATATATATATGGGTCAGGATTTAGGGAAAACGGTGAAAAGTATGAGAACAGTGAGAATGCTTATGGATCGTCCGATCAAAACAATCTATGGACTAGATTGGCGTGGTGGCGTTTTCGTAAATAACATCAATTTTATTAAGTGGATGCGCTTCATTAAGGGTAAAAAGGTCTTTTACTGCTCAAATTCAAAACGCCAACTAAATTGAGAACACGCCATTCAAACACAAATAAAACGCCATTAATACAAAACGCCAAAGCTTAGTGATAAAACGCGTTGCAAATTACAGGTAGACGAAACAAACAGTAACTAAAATTCAATTATTAACATTTATTAGAAGAAATTCCCTCCTAAATTACGTGCCAAAAACATCATTATATAAACGACGTTAACATCGCTTCCATAATCACTTCCATCCATCATTCTAAAAACATCTTTTACCAAAACGCCAAGTTTAACCAAAACACCAAAAATGGCAACCATTGTTTCATGGAGATACACGATGAGAATCAGAAGATTCGTCATACGTTTTGACAACAGAAGAAGGGTGTTTGTTAAGACAATCAAAGCAATTTTGAAAACGGAAGAAGAGGTACAGAGGGGTATCCTATCGCTTGGCATCCCTCTGGATAACAAATGTCATGAAACACAAAAGCTTATGAGAAGATTAACAAGGAAATTTAGGCCAAGCAAAACAGATGGAAAAATGGACCCAACCATCAAATCATGGTGTTTTCATGAAGAAACATACATGGTGACCGTTATATGTGACAACGGAGAGCAGGAAGACTAGAAGACATCATGACCAAGTAGAGGGTTGGGTTCATGGAAGAGTTACATAATGCCACATGTTTGAACACAGACATGGACTAAAAAATGGCGTTGATGCAGGACATGTTCAAATGGAAGCTTCAAAATCTTCAACAACAAGAAGTCAATGAAAGTGAAAGTGATGACTTGGATAAAAGACTAGAAGAATCCGAAGAAGAAGACAAAGGAAGTGATGGGTACTTCTCAGATAAAGTACCTTCTGACGAGAAGTTTTAATTTTTTTTTTGTTTTCTTTTGTGTAATTTTTTTTCACATAATAAAATACTATATTTCTCCCCTTAGTTTCAAATCGCCAAAAAATACTACAACAAGTCATTGCATACAAAACGCCAAAAATAATAAAAACTATTTTTCCTGGATAATTTTTTCTCTGTTAATGTATTTTCTCATCTTGATCTACATAACGCCATTAAAAAACGCCAAACTTGGAAGATGGGACGTCTCACACCCTTATCTAATAAAGCTGAACAAAACAGTAAATACACACAGTAACTGAAAGGATGGTTACTTTATTACTAGCATTAATTATAATAAAATCTCGCCTAAACTACGCGCCAAAAACATCCTATAAGAGAGATGACTATGCACAATCAATTGATCACACCCAAAAACAAACGCCATGTTTCCTAGAAACCACTCACGTTAAAACGCCAAAAAATAGTTAAAAAACCGCAGATGGCAAACCTCGTTTCTTCTATTTTGAGTATTGTTCTGCATGAAGTTTCACTAAATAGATTCTTCTCTGAGGTGGGTATTTCTATAAGCTTTTGCTGAATGAGATGGACAAATATTCAAGAAAAAGAGACTGATGACAGTGATATGTCATTATGTGAGCTTTGTTCTTGATGGATATAATGATGGCATGAAGGGATCGATACCAGTGTAAATGCTATTTTGGACTCCATGATCATAATAGCATCCAAGCAGGAGTTGATCTTCAATGACATGTCACCAAACAAGAATATAACACACCAAAATACATGATGCCATTAATCAGCTTCGTCTAAAGACGGGCGTTATGTAGGAAAATTGGCATCTAGCTAAGGTATTCAAAGCTTCAAGGCACGAAAAAATCAAGAAGAAGAGGATGATGATAGTGAAGATTTGGATGAGAAATTAGATTAGGATTTTTATTTTTTTTTCTTTTTCTATCCTTTTTAGGGGATCATTTTCTGTTGTTTGTTATCTAATTCTCTACTAATAAAATACATTATATCTGTTAAAAAATTGTTTGTAAAACGCCAAAAACTACAAACACCAAAACGCCTAATAGTATGAAAACTATGAGCACAGATGCTGGCAAAGCACGTTGTTACTATATAAAATGCCAAAACTAGTAATGAAAATACTTTAACAAATTATTATTAAAAACACCAATAATAGACTAAATGCCATTAAAACAATGTATAAAACAACGTGCCGTCTTTATCTAAACTCGATTAAAAACAAAATGCCAAACACTGAAAAGATGAGAAGTGTTACAACCTTAACAGATGAAGCTGAACAAAACAGTAACTGCAAACAGTAACTGAAACGACGGAAAACTTTATTGCTAACATTTATTATAGAGTAAAATGCACGGATAGTCCCTGTGGTTTTGCAAAATAACACCTATAGTCCCCAACTTTTGGAAATTACACCGGTGCTCCTTGTGGTTGACAGTTTGTTACTCGGATAGTCCCTAGAGTGGATGACGGTTAGTTTTCTCTGTTAAGTGGATGTGAAATGAAAAATTTACCCTTCATCTTCTCCACTCTATAAAAACAAAACAACCCCATCCCATCCCATACCAACCCCACCCACCCCCACCTTTCACTCTGTTTCCCCCCACCATTAACCACCAACCACCACCCACCTCCCACCTATACCACAAGTAACCACCTTCTGCGTCATCTCCCTCATCTTCACCTGCAAACACCGTCACCACCACATATTCATCTGCAAACACAGCCACCACCACCGCCTTCATTCGACCACCACAACCACCGCCTTCACTCGACCACCACAACCACCGTATCAAGGCCAAATTGTGACAGTTAAAGCTCAATATAACAAGTTATATTTGTTCAATTAACGTTTTGCTAAACTATAGTAATTATACCCTAAATCTGTTACTATTTGAAAAACAGTGAGTATGAAACCTAACCAAGCAATCGAAGGAAGTAGAATTAGGGTTCCGTTGTTGCCAGATGCGAACAGTCTTATCGTCGCCGCATGAAGCTGTAACACCCTTGCTATTATTTTAGGGTTTTCATATTATTTACGTAAGCAAACATGTAATTTTAATTACATACACATTGAAAAATACGGTTAAATTAAAACATTTTCGGATTTGAAACAATACAATACAATAGGTACAAATTCGTTGTTTTTAAATGACGACGAAACCATGTGTGGAAGCTTGTATCTTAATCGTGTTCGGTTCTTCAATGAGCTTGATCTTCATCCGGGTACTCTTGATATCCACCTATGATCAAAACCAACATAAAAGTTAGTTTTGATAACTAAATATAAGTCTAAACAAGTTCTAAGCAACGAATAATCAAACAAAATATTTATTGCCAACTTTGATGTCTCCCGCGTGTCGCGGGAGACCCATCTCAATGTGTCGCGCGTCGCGGCGATCATCGCGTGTCGCGCCCCAAGCTGAGTCCTTCGTCGCGTGTCGCAGGGGAACCCAATTTCCAGCGGGTTCATTACTGAAACCTGCATTTTCTGACCAGCTATAATTTTCAACAAAAATCAAACTTGAGATTGTCTTAACTTTTTATCTACAAGTCCGTTTTACGCGATTCTTTTTCCTACGCGTCCGTAATTAAGTTACGGACCCGTTTATCACTTGGTTTGCATAAAAATCTGATTTATCTATGTTGGCTCATAAATCCTTTAGGTGATTATTCGACCCGTTTGGCATTATTATTTCACTACATGCTCTAAAAAGAAAATAGTTAATTCCTATCATTTTACCCATCCCGGGCTTGTCAAACCTTAACGTTTTCACTCCCATCCTAGAGTTTACGTAGGCGTTTACATTCACCGATTCAATTGTATCTATCTAAGCATTTAACCACAATTTACTTCTTAGTCTATTTTGACCCGCAAACGTTTTTGCCTATACTTTTTATATGTATCTAAGGGTTTCAAAATCAATAAACAAGTTTCTAAACAAACTCTAACGGTCGTTTACCCGGTTCGCCCGTTAAGGGATTTTTGGTCAATTCTAGTCTCTTATTTTACGACGAAAGACTCTCACTAATTATCGACCAAATTAGCAGTTTTAACTACAACATAATTATACGTTCCTGGCTCGGATCAATACATTGACCCGTTTTAATACCTTGTCTCGAAAATTTGCTAATTCATAGCAACGCTAATTCATAAGCCGCTTTATCCTGTAAGCATAAAACTCGACAAGTGCTTATTAGTCGATATTTGTCAAATGGTATCCACATTACCATTTGACCCGTTTTACTCTTTTTATTCATTAGGCTTACTTATAGTAACCGTTCAAAAACCCATTTTTATAATTAGCTTTTCATGGCTAATTTACCGTTCTATCTCTTTTACCATTAAACATGGTTTTTATCATTTATATTAGTTCCGACCCGTATTTTTTTCACGTCGGGAACCATATCTTGAATATTATCCTTATTGTATTCGAAACTTATAGGACGAACATTTATTTTACTAAAAGGTGTAAGTTTCACTTACCTTGCATCCGGTTATGTGCTTTTTCCGCGTACTCGATCCGTTTGACCCGCTTCTTTCCCAAGTCTTCATCTAGCTTGTCTAGAGTCAAACTTATGATCTCCTTGACTTGGTGATCGTTTCTATGTATTCGTGCCTTGATTCGAGCCCGATTTGGCCTTTAATTTTGATCATCTTGCTGAATTTAGGGTTTGAGGAGAAACCTGATGTCGCCCCTGTGTTTATTTCGAACTAGACACACACACTAGTGTGTGTTTGGTTTTTAATTTCATTGTTTTAATCATATTAAGTTTCAAACTTGACAACTTTGGTCCCCCTATCTATTATTTTGTTTGTTTTTAACCAGATCCCCACCTAATTGTTCTCAACATTATCCCCACTAATTAAATAAGTTAAATATTCCTAGTTAATTTAGTGGGTTCGGGGAACTTATGACTAGGCTTATTTTAAGTCCCGTTAACTCGGGGCTCTTATAAACTCAATTCCTTAAAACTTTGATTCGCTTGTATTTAATATTAGGATTTCTTATTTAAATTCAAATATTTACCGGGTTATTTTTACCACTAGCGGTACTTTACCCGTCTTTTAGTATTAACGGAGTTTGATTACCAAACCCGTTTTCGGGGTGTTACAGAAGCGAGCATCACCGGTGTACCAACGGTTCCGGTGACCGGATTCTAAGCGAGTCCCCATACTCTATCCGTGTGACCTTTTAGTGTTTGAACTTCCGTAAGTATCAGTGCTTCTTCTTCGATTGAAGTCATGATTGATTGCCGGAAAATGGTGGTTCAGGTGACGAAAGATGATCGAAAGTGTGATCCAGTGGGTTTATATACGTGTGTCACTTTTTTCTTATATTTCAATAAAGCAAGGGGTAAATAAGTAATTTCAGGTGGACTTAACAGAGAAAACTAACCTCCATCCACTCTAGGGACTATCCGACTAACAAACTGTCAAACCACAGGAACTACCGGTGTAATTTCCAAAAGTTGGGGACTATAGATGTTATTTTACAAAACCACAGGGACCATCCCGGGCATTTTACTCTTTTTATACTAAAAGTCACGCCATCGTAATTTAATCTATTTATCTTTCCAAAACGCCATAATTACATGTCACATTATAGGACTGCATCTTACATGACACAATAATTGATACACAAAATACACATCGAAAAAATTACTGATGTTTTTTTACCGCCAAAAACATATATCTACTTGGCGCCAAAATATAAAGCTCATTATATAAGTACAACAGCTAAACAAAACCTTCACACTCCACACATTCACTAAAAACACCACCCATTGTCTAAAACGCCATACAATTTAAAAAATGGCGCAGGTTATTGCATGGAGGTTTGAGAGGTCAGAGGGACGTTTCGTCCAAAAGTTCTCTGACAGGAGAAGGGTGAAAGTCAAAACAATCAAGGTTAGTGGCAGAACTAGGATTTTTTTCCTGGGGGTGCAGAAAATTTTTAAACATTTTAGACCCCTAGCTATATAAAAAAAATCGGTTCATAGCTGGTCGGATCAGGTCGGGTCATGTAAAACAAGTAAACACAACCAAACAAACTTTCATAGCGGGTCGAATCAGATCCGGTCGGGTCCATTTCAACTTTCAAACAATCAAAGCATAGTTCCTGACTTCTTATCACATTAACAAACAAAAATGCATCAAAGTTCAAACCATCCCTATTTCTATTTCTCCTAATCATTAAATAAAAAAACAAAAAAAAAAACGATGGGTTTTTTTATTATGTGGACTGATTTTGTTTAACAAAACTGGTAGTTGGGTTGGGCTTGAATGGGTATTAAGTTATTAGGCTTGATGGATTGAATTTAAGTTTTATTAAAGGGATTAGTGGGCTAACTTATTTACATAATTTGATCGGGTTTCAATCCGTGTTCACAATTATTTTATATAAATTCTTAACATTTTTTTTCCTAAGGGGTGTGGACGAAAATTTCCAAGGGGTGCAATCGGAATTTTCCAATGGGTGCGGTCGGAATTTTTCAAGGGGTGCGGACGAAAATTTCCAAGGGGTGCGGTCGGGAATTTTCGCGAAAAATACCACTAAAATTTTTTTCAAGGGGTGCGGCCGCCCACCCACCCTATAAGGTGGGTCCGCCCCTGATGAAGGCCATACTTAGTATGGATGAACTTGTTCAGAGGGATATTCTAGCCCTTGGGGTTCCAGTGGCCTACGATTGTGAAAGGAATCAAACGGCAATAAGAAGATTAAAGAGAAATTTTCTAGAAGATGATGCTCATGATGTTGACGATACTGATCTACAAAAAGTTCACAGTTGGATTCTGGATGAACAATCAAAAACGATGAAGATGAGCTATCAACACACGGTGGATTATTCATTGACAATGGACGAAGTGCTGAACACAGATAGACTATATCTTCTTGAACAACTCTGTGATTTAGCACCGTCGAACGATGCTAGATCCAGCGTTGTGAATACATTCAAGTATAGGATGCAACAAAAAAGAGACGAGATTATGGCGTTATACGCCAATGAACAAGATGATGATGATGAGTCTGGTGAGAGTGACGAATAAAGCGATGGTTACATTTCGATGTAATACCGCCCACAAAAGACTATTAGTTTTTGTTTGATTTCGTCTTACCTGTACTCTTTTAAATTACTAATGAATTTAAAAACGCCATGAACGCCAATTTACCTTGATAACATATATGAACTGTCGAAATCTACAAAAATGCCTAATGAATTTGGGAAACGCCATGGAGGAAAAAAAGTTATAATTACTAATTGATTTTTTTTGAATTTGGGGATGCCATAAACGCCAAAATATTTACTATGCACGTGATCTAAAAACCAATACAAACGACATGTATTTGTTGAATCTAACTAAACGCAAAAAAAAAAAAAAAAAAAAGATGAAGCGGTGTTGTGAGACGCATTGAATAAAAAGAGTATAAAAGCACAAAAAGCCCCTCCGCCCTTCACTATATCACGTGCCACGTGTTGGGCCAGGATCCGTTCTCACCGTTCTCACACTTTAGGGCGTTTTCTCCTAATCCCGTACCATATATATATATATATATATATATAGGGGGCTGCTAGAATGAGAACCACCTCGAGTTGTAAGAACCGCGAGAACTACACCCCACGGGTGGGCGTTCACCACGATTTTTTTTTACAACTAGATGTGTAAATTATAAACACAGCCGTAAAAAAAAATTAAACGCCGCGGCCGAGGGGGTAGTTTTTTACACCACAAGTTTGGTGTTTTTATTTTTTTCTTTTTTTTTTCACCAAACTTGTGGTGTAAAAAACTACTCCCCCGGGGGGGGGGGGTTTAAATTTTTTTTTTACGGATGTGTGTATAATTTACACATCTAGTTGTAAAAAAAAATATGGTAAACGGCGACCCGGATGGTGTGGTTCTCGCGGTTCTTACAACTCGGGGTGGTTCTCATTCTAGCGGCTCCCTATATATATATATATATATATATATATATATATATATATATATATATAGGGAGCCGCTAGAATGAGAACCACCTCGAGTTGTAAGAACCGCGAGAACTACACCCCACGGGTGGGCGTTCACCACGATTTTTTTTTTTACAACTAGATGTGTAAATTATAAACACAGCCGTAAAAAAAAATTTTAAACGCCGCGGCCGGGGGGTAGTTTTTTACACAACAAGTTTGGTGAAAAAAAAAGAAAAAAGAAAAAAAATTAAAAACACCAAACTTGTGGTGTAAAAAACTACCCCCTCGGCCGCGGCGTTTAATTTTTTTTTACGGCTGTGTTTATAATTTACACATCTAGTTGTAAAAAAAAATCGTGGTGAACGCCCACCCGTGGGGTGTAGTTCTCGCGGTTCTTACAACTCGAGGTGGTTTTCATTCTAGCAGCCCCCTATATATATATATATATATATATATATATAGGAAGGTTCATTTGGGAAGAAATTTAATGTGACAAGAAAAAGAAGAAGGGGTATAATGGCAAAACATTAAATAGTTTATAACTCCTCCTATTAATTATGTTATCTCTGATTAATAAAGCAAAAAACATTTTATCCTACACATTTCAAAATTTATCCTACATATATCTTACACTTACCGAAATTTACCCTACGCATATCTAAACTTATCATACACATTTAAAAATTTATCATACACGTGTCAAAAATTGTCCTTCACATAAATTATTTTATCTTGAATGAGTATATTTAAAAGTGAGTTACAAATTTAATAAGTTAGCTAATTAATTACAATTATAAATTTACATATATGCTCTTATTAAAAACATTAAACACACATATTAAATGAAATAAAATGGAGCATTTCTATTGGTTTAAAACTTTTTCTTTTTATTCTTACAAATTTTTCTTCTCATTTGAACATTCCACTATATATATATATGTGTGTGTATATATATATATATATATATATTTATGAAATCGTCTTAGTCATCTCGGATGGTAGTACGTGTACGTAAACAAGTGTTTGTATAAAAATAATACATGTTATAGACTCGTATAATGTATTCATGCGTTTTCCGAATAGTTGTCATACATGTTGACGGATGTTTTTTCGTAAGATGTGTGTGTGTTTGTATACTAGTATTAAGCACGCAAGCGGCGGGGGCGTAAAACTGTGTTAAATAGCATTAATATCACACCACCGTGAGCGACCACCAACACTGAATTTGTGCATTTTAATGCAAAGATATTAGACAAAAACATAAAACATAGAAAATAATAACTAAGCTGATTTAGGACCTGTACGTTATGGTAAAACTGTCAAATGGGAAAAAAAATAGACGACATAAAAACGTTAAACCACACACACACGTTGCGCCGTGTTTACTCGCAAAATTTAGAACAAAGTGTAAAACAAAAAAAATGCAAAGGATGAAAGGTATACTGAACTAAAGTTGAAAGTAAAAGGCTGTGAGATTTATTGAGAGCCCAATAGGCAAAGAATTCTTGCCTAGGTAACCTATTTAAAACATTCTTGAGTTCTAGTCCATTCTCTAGTTATTTGTGCTTGCTGTTTGTTTGACATCTATTTGTTTTATTAGTTTTTTTTTTTTTTGTTTAAAACAAACCATTCTCCACAAAACCAAATTATTAGGCTAGGGGTCAATAGAGGTCTAGTATCAAAAGTTGCTATTATTGTGTCCACCGTTCGATACTCATACATATTTGTTTTACTACTTAGGACCAGTACACTTGCCAGTAGTGTGTGGCTTAGCAGGGTTTTCAATTTTTAAAACTTGTTTGAATTTTAATTAATATATGTATTTCACACACAATCATGTATAGATTTCGTTATGATTCTAACCAAACAATATTATAAACAAAGTTATATTTAAAATAGAGTGTTTTTAATATATTCTTATTAAATAATCAATAATGCGACAACTTGAGTAAGGTTAAATTATCAACTAATATGAAAATAGATTTAAAAATGTTTCTTTACTATGTCTGTTATCACCTCTAAGGTCAGAGGGAAACTTGCCACAACACCCCTCTTCTTCAAGTCGGTGCTACATCAACTTTCACCACTATTTGCCTCTTATATGTCACAACTTGTAAAATCACTCGAAATGCAACTTGCCTCTTATGCCACAACCAATTTATAAATTAAGTTAAAAAAAACCTCAAATGTGATTGGTAGATATTGAAAGGGGCCCTTCTCTCTTTCTCTCTCGCACACACATACTGTCACACCCCCGAAATACCACATGCGGAAACCCCGCGGGAAGTGTGACGTACCAGGATCCAGCCACCAATCACATTGAACTAAAACAAGATAATAAATAAAAGTTTCCATTTATTACCTGAAGTATTTCCAAAACATAACATAAACCAGTACGTTCAGCGGAAGCATAAAGTAAATAGTTAATCAATTGTTTCAAAACCAATGTACGGAACAAATAATCATGTCATGTTTATTAAAGAGACTCGACCCACGACCACTCCAGCACTCCCAGATAGCAAGTTCCCAAGTCCATGAACCTAATGTCCGGCAAGCATGCAGACAAGTGTATCAGACAACGCTGGTGAGTTCAAAGTTGTTAAAACGTTTAGTTACCCAGTATAAGCTTAAAGCATTTCAAAATACAATGTTGCTAATAACTCGATTACCGCAAGATGGCTTCCATATCACACCCTGACTTTTGCGGAAGCGTGATTATGTGTGACTTGCTTAATATCATTGCATTCAACCATAACAAACAACTATATGATAAAACTAAAGATGATCATCTATTACTTAAGTTTAAAATATCACAAACAACATTGTCTTGAAAACATAGACTTCAAATCCGAATTACAAACCATGCAAGTTGTTTTAGAGTTCCATAGGGACTCGACAAAAGACTTTAAATATAACCAGGCTTTGGAAGATGTGTCTTGTCCAGGATAAGACACACTATCCAAACCCTAAGACACCGGATGACATCTTTTATTTCCAACATTACTTGAAACCTCCAAACGCCCGCCAGATCCACATTTAATTCCCTGAAATACATGTAGTTTGAAAACATCAACAAAAGTTGAGCGAGTTCATGTGTTTTGTATGTGTGCACGAATAAACCTTTGTAATCATTGTAAGTATGCATGTTTTGTAAATCCCAGTATGAAGGCAAACAAGGAAAACAGATCGATTAATGGTTTGTAAGGCCGTTAATATGTGTGACGTGATGTAAGAAGGCTCAAACCTAGCAGATTTTGCACTGGGCTTCCGGCTGTAAGACATAGTCACCTCATGGGCCAAACCCCGGTCCATATGGGTGTGGGCTCGCTACACCCAAATAGATCTATCACTCATGTCCCTCGGTCCTACAACGAGGATTAATGGTCTTAAGCGTTGTACCCACCACTCACCTGATCTAGCAGTACCTTTCCTTAGCTAACCATACCAATTGTAATCGTATGTAAACAGTTTGTAACATGTACCTCACCCCCGAAGTTATAAAACTGAAAACAGTTAAAAGAAAAGGGGGACATGAAATCACAGTCTTGCGTTCTTCGTAGCCAACAGTAACTCAAAGCTTCTACCCGTGTACACGACTACCTACAACGTACTATGTTCTATTAGACGAGCGGGTCGTGCCTTGACTTAGCATTATTTGGTGTCTTTGAGTTACGTTTCATTGTGTCTTTAATATTATTCCAAGTTATATAATTATTTGTTAAATATTTTAACTTAAATTATATTTATTTCATTTTGGAATAATTTTTAAAATAATATATTTTAACTTGTTACCTTTATGTATTTATACATGTATATCCTTCCCAAGGATGGGTGTATTTGTATTCGTATTCTTATACTTGTATATTTTTGACATGTATGGATGTTGTATTCCAGAGTGTATTTATACGTACGAGAATACGTATTTTTATTGTGTTTATTAAGTATTCTCACACTTAACCTTTCCGGAATAATATCTCTAGTAAAAATACATTAATATATATTTCCAAAATATATATTTTAAGAAATATTACTTAGAAAAGTTTTTTATAATTTTTCTCTTGGCAAAAATATTTATAAATTTCATATATGTCTCAAAAATAATATACTTTCAAGTCTAACTTAGAATATATATATATATATATATATATATATATATATATATATATATATATATATATATATATATATATAAACCCATTTTTCCTCCAAAATAATATATTTCACGTTTATTTAAGAAAATACATTTTCTCCAAAAAATAATGTATTTCCTGATTATTCAAGAAAATATATTTTCTTCCCAAAATAATATATCTTCTAATAATTCAAATATATATATATATATATATATATATATATATATATATATATATATATATATGTGCCAATAATATATTTTCTCCTTGTCAAAAATATGGTATATGTTGTAATAATTGTAAAAATCATATTTTTGTTCTCTTGGTGTCCAAAATATTATTTACCAAAAATATACTTATGAATAAAATTTCCGGAATATTTTGTAAGTTATATTCCTTTGTTCGGTTTCTCTCATTTTTTGGGTATAAGTTGTATATTCATATTATTGGGATTTTGGTAATATTTTGGATTGTAATTTTTGGTATTTTGATGAGTTATATTATTTCATGTCCTAAAATAATATAACTAATACACATAATATACAAATAATCATACACATGGTGACTTCTAAATATATATTTTCCTACATACATATTTAGTCACTTTTATTTATAAAAACCAACCTCCAATATTTATAATTTTTGTAGAAAATTTATGGCAAACTTTATATGAAAATTCATGGTTAAAATACACTTGTAAATATTTGTTTAAAAATATTTTTCTAAGTGTTTAATTTTTAGAAAAATTTTGCCATAGTTTCCCCTAAAAATGGAGGTTTCCAAGCCTTCAATGCATATCATTTTCTTTTGTAAATCAACACAATCAACAATAAACAAGTCTACACTTACCAATTTTGCCAAAAACAAGCATAAACTACTACATCCTGAACTTGAAAATTTACAAAAATTTGTAGTAACTTACTAGTGTGTTTAGTAAGCTTAGTTACCCTTTAAAGTGTGGTTGTTTCTTTAAAAACATCATTTTTAAAGAAGTTAGTTCTTCACAACTTATAATCACATTTTCTAAAAATGTTTCTTCTTGGATTTTTTTCTTGTTACATATGTGTTCCTACACTTGTCTAACCTTTAAAAACATGGTTGATTTCTTTAAAAACCAAGATTAAGTAAACTTTGTATTTTTAACTTGATTTCTTGAAAAATCATCCTTGAAATCTTAGATCTACAAGACGTACATCTTACTTTAATCATCACTTTAACAAGAAAACCAATTATTCTTTCAAGTTCAGGACTTATGTGAGGATGATCCATTGATCTCTAACATTTTCATCATCTCATCTTGCTAGATTATGTTTTTAATCATCATCTAGCAAGATCATATGATGATCTACATCATCAACATAAACAATCAATCATCAAGTAGTACATTCAACACTAAACAACATGATTTCTTAAGATATTAAGCTTATGTTCATGTTTCATGTTCTTGATTGTTAGTGTTCTTCAAGATTAACATCATGTATCATCTTTTAACCAACAAAATATGATGTAAAATGAAGAGTTTAGTGTTCTTACCACTAGCTCAAGGCTAGGGATGATCAAGAGAAGAAAAGAAGTGGATAAAAGCAAATGGTGAAGGTCCTTCAACTTCCGAAAGCTCCAAGCTTCCTTGTGCACCTTTTAACACCCTTGTATGTATGTAGATTGAATGAAAGTTGGAAGATGATGATGGTTATGCTTGTTGTTATTCTCAGCCGAATCCAAGAAGAGAGGAAGGAGAAGTGTGTGTGTTGTGTGATGTTGATGAAATGAGATGTTATGTTCCAAGGGTTAACTCTTATAATCTTCCAACACTTAGTTTCCATTGGTTTATATGTCTAACATGAAGAAACATGATCCACTTAATTAATCAAATAAAATCTTGATGTGGGGCCATGTGTTGGCCGTTTACTAGGTGGGGGGTATAGGCTTAGGTGATAACTAGTAAGTTAGTGTATGGTTAGAAATCAAGTGTTTAGTTAGGGATTTAGTTATTAGATATTTATATAGTGTGTTATGATGTTCGGGGATCATAACTAGCTTGGTAATGTTGAAACAGTGATTCTAGTGAAATTTGGTGTTTCAGGTAGTGTCCGGTTGTTCGGTTGGTTACCGGTTCGTTAAGGTGCTAAACTATGCAGTTTAGTGTGCTTTATGTTACCTTTTGTGACACTTTTGATTCCCGACACTTAGCAAAGCATTCAGGACCATTTAACCATATTTCTGCATCATATTAGAGTGTTTAAATCCTGATTTTTGCTGAATTCAGCACTTTGTGTAAGTTTTAGGCACTTTCCGGCACTTAAACTATCACTAGGAAGGCAGGTTTGTGATCCTTACTTTCCTACACACTATACTAGTGTAATACTTGGTTTCTGGCTCATTCTGTGTCTCAATACAATGTCTGTCTATGTACTGAACTCCGTCAGCATTTTTCTAATTTGTCTGTTAACTGTGCTAGTTGTGTTTCGTGCATCATTTGAATCAATAAAGTTCTCATGCAATAATGATATGACATTAAGCAATATGTGATGCACATGTATGTATCATAGCAATAATCAGAAGGCAATTCAAGTCATTAATTGTAATTCAACACAGTCATTAAGCACTAATCATTGTTTAATAGTTCTACGGATACCTGGACTTTTGACAGTTGTCACATTCTCCCCCTGTTAAGAAAATTTCGTCCTGAAATTTTAAGCTTTACCACTAGTTGCAGGGGAGTTGGGGAACAAATGCGGGTATTTAGCTTTCATGCGGTTTTCACGCTCCCAAGTAAACTCTGGGCCGTGACGCGCATTCCACCGACCTTGACGAGTTTAACACTACTCCTCCGAGTCTTGTTAACCTTCCAATCAGTAACCTCAACAGGTTCTTTGGTAAAGTGAAGTGTGTCGTCTATGTGAACTTCATCAGCAGGGATGACCATTGTTTCTTGAGTTGGACTTTTCTTCAAGTTAGATACATGGAATGTATCATGAACACCATTAAGTTCTGCCAGTAGCTCCAACTTGTATGCTACAGAACCAACGCTTTCTAAAATTTTAAACGGTCCTATAAATCGTGGGTTTAACTTACCACGCTTCCCAAAACGTGCCACACTTTTCCAAGGTGAGACTTTCAACAAAACCATGTCACCCACTTCGAATTCCAAAGGTTTACGTCTTTGGTCCGCATAACTCTTCTGACGATCACGAGCCGCCTTGATGCGCTCTCGGATCTGCATGATCTTATCAATTGTCTCTTGGACCAATTCGGGACCAACCAACTGTCTATCGCCTGCATCTGCCCAGCATAACGGCGATCGGCACTTGCGTCCATAGAGAGCCTCGAACGGGGCAGCTTGTATGGTAGCTGTTGTTATAGGAAAACTCAACCAATGGTAGGTGAGTGTCCCAATTGCCACCCAAGTCCATTACGCAAGCACGTAGCATGTCTTCTAGCGTTTGAATCATTCTTTCGCTCTGGCTGTCCGTCTGTGGATGAAAAGCAGTACTCAGATTCAACTGAGAACCAAAAGCTTCTTGAAAGGATTGCCAAATCCTTGACACAATCTTTCATCTCTATCTGATATAATCGAGATAGGCACTCCATGACGTGCTACTATCTCCCTTAGGTACAGCTCAGCTAGCTTACCTATGTTATCCTTCTCTCTGATTGGCAAAAAGTGCGCAGACTTTGTCAAACGGTCCACGATTACCCAAATCGTATCATGACCTCTGGGAGTCTTGGGCAACTTCGTTATGAAATCCATTGAAATCTGCTCCCATTTCCACATAGGTATCTCTAGTTGTTGTAGAAGACCTGAAGGCTTCTGATACTCAGCCTTCACTTTAGCACAGGTCAAACATTTCCCAACATAAGTAGCCACATCACCCTTAAGTCTTGGCCACCAATAATAATCCTTCAAATCTTGGTACATCTTGTCCGATACTGGATGGATCGAGTACCTTGATTTATGAGCTTTGTCGAAAATAACATCTCTAAGACCACCAAAAAGCGAAACCCAAATTCGTCCCATAAAATACAAGGTTCCTTCTTCGTTGGGTACCAACTTCTTCTCCATCCCACGAAGATATTCAGCCTTTAAGTTTTCTTTCTTAAGAGCTTCTCTCTGTGCAGCTCGAATACGCAACGAGAGGTCTGTCTGAACAATCATCTCCAAAGCCCTAACCCTTAAGGGCTTGATCCTTTCTTTTCGACTCAAGGTGTCTGCCACCACATTCGCCTTTCCTGGATGATATTTGATTTCGCAATCATAATCGTTTAACAGATTTACCCAACGTCGTTGTCTTAGATTAAGCTCTTTCTAATCAAATATGTGCTGAAGGCTCTTGTGGTCTGTAAATATAGTACACCGAGTACCATACAGATAATGTCGCCAAATCTTCAAAGCAAACACCACTGCGCCCAACTCCAAATCATGCGTGGTGTAGTTCTTCTCATGAAACTTCAATTGGCGTGAAGCATAAGAGATAACCTTTTGTTGCTGCATTAGCACACAGCCCAATCCCTGACGCGAGGCGTCACAGTATACCACGAAGTCGTCGGTGCCTTCGGGTAGGGATATAATAGGTGCATTGCAAAGCTTATTCTTAAGCAGCTGAAAGGCCTCTTCTTGTTTGTCTCCCTGTTCGTACTTCTTATCCTTTTGAGTAAGGGAGGTCAGCGGTTGAGTAATCTTAGAAAAATCCTCAATGAATCTGCGGTAGTACCCTTCTAAACCTAGAAACTGACGGTCTCAGTTGGCGTCTTCGGAGTTTCCGAATTCTTAGTCTCCTCGATCTTGGTGGGATCCACATGAATACCATGCTCGTTTACCATGTGACCGAGGAACTACACTTCGCGTAACCAAAACTCGCACTTCGAGAACTTAACATACAGCTTCTCCTTCTTTAGCACCTCTAAGATGGTTCTAAGGTATTGCTCATGGTCTTCCTTTGTCTGCGAATAGATCAAAATGTAATCGATAAACACAATCACGAATTTATCAGGATATGGCTTGCAAACTTAGTTCATCAAGTCCATATATATTGCCGGTGCATTCGTCAACCTAAACGACATCACTAGAAACTCGTAATGTCCATAACGAGTTCTAAAGGAAGTCTTCGATATACTTTCTTCTTGAATCCGCAGTTGGTGATAACCTGGTCAAAGATCGATCTTAGAGTAGTAACTTGAACCCTGAAGCTGATCGAATAAATCATCAATCCTTGGCAAGGGATACTGATCCTTGATGGTCAGCTTGTTTAGCTCCCGATAGTCGATGCACATACGAAAACTACCATCCTTCTTCTTGACGAACAGAACTGGAGCTCCCCAAGGCGAGAAGCTTGGTCTAATGAATCCCTTGTCTAACAACTCCTGAAGCTGCGTCAACAACACTTGCATCTCTGAAGGCGCAAGTCGATAAGGTGCCTTGGCTACAGGCGTGGCGCCTGGAACCAAGTCAATATGGAATTCGACTTGTCGTTGTGGGGGTAGTCTTGGCAAGTCTTCGGGGAAGACTTCAGGATATTCCCTTACCACAGGGCTATCTTCGAGCTTCGGTTCTTCAGCTTCTTTATCAACAACGTGAGCCAAGAAGGCAACACATCCTTTGCGCAAAAACTTCCGTGCCTTCAAACAACTGATAATCCGTAGAGGCGTATCCTGCTCCTCCCCATGAATCACGATCGTCTCTTCATTCGCCAATGGGATACGGATAATCTTCTCATGACATACACTCTCAGCTCGGTTACGTAACAACCAATCCATTCCAACCACTACGTCGAAGCTTCCCAAGTCAACTGGCAGGAGATCTAGCGTAAACTCACGCTCTCCGAGCTCTATCATACAGCCTCTAATCACTTCGTTTGCCTCTATTAGCTTCCCATTAGCTAGTTCTATCGAATACGGGATATCTAACTTACTGGCAACTAACCCAAGTATATTCTTAAACTCTAGAGATACGAAGCTATAGTCGGCACCAGTATCAAATAGCACATATGCAAAATGTTGATTGATAGGGAACGTACCAGTGACTACGTTCGGATCCTGACGAGCTTCCCTAGCTCCAATGTTGAAGACTCTTCCCTGGGCTTGATTATTCTTTAGGCAATCCTGCTTGAAGTGCCCTACATCACCATAGCCAAAACAACCTTGGCCACGACCATTCCTATTTCCTCCTTGGTTGTTGTTATTATTCCTTCCGCGGTTTCCATTTCCAGCTTGATTTTCGTTTCCATTCCGGTTTCCATTACCTCCCTGATTATTCCTGTTCCCATTACCGTTTCCACCACGGTTGCCATTACCATTACCATTTCCATTTCCTCTCTGACCACCATTCCCATGACCATTTCCAACCCAGCACGTTTACTTAGAATGACCATTCTTTCCGTAGGTTTCACATTTCCTAAACCTACACTGGTCGGCATGATAGAACTGACATACATCACACTTGGGCAGGGTGCCCATGTATCCTTTTCCTTTGCCTTCAGAATTTGCAGCACCAGTCCTTACCTCGGCTAGTGGATTAGCATCTCTCCTTTTGTTAGCACTGTTGTTTTTTCCTTGGGTACTCTTCTTGAAATATGAGAACTTACTTTTATTCTCTCCAGACAACTCAACATGAGTTTATTTCTTCTTTCCCTCAGAAATCGAAAACTTGCCCAATCTAATGGCTTCCTCTGTCAGTGCCACGCTCAGGTCGATGGCTTCAGTGATCGTTAGAGGCTTAGAAGCAGTCACCATGCTCAGTATTTGGGGTGCCAGTCCCCAAATGAAACGTTCGACTCGCTTGAACTCTGGTTCTACCATGTAGGGAACAACACGAGACAAATCATGGAATCTCTGCACGTACTCAGCTATCTTAGGACCATCCATTTTTATATTCCAAAACTCGGTTTCCAACTTCTGAATTGCAGCCCTTGAACAGTACTTCTTACGCATCAGCTCTTTTAACTCATCCCAAGTCATAGCATATGTTGTAGCTTCACCTAGAGTCTGTACCTGAAGGTTCCACCACGATAGGGCTCCATCTAGGAATAGTCCAGAAATGTAAGTGACTTGATGCTCTGGCGCACTTTGCTCATCCGCAGCACAGAATCCGTCTTCCCAGCCCATCTTACAAACGCTACGGCACCTCCAGTACCGTCAAAGTTCAGAGGCTTGTAGTCCAAAAACTGCTTGTAAGTACAGCCTGTACAAGCAACATCATTTACAGAAAACATTAGAAAACGCACATGGAAATGTCTAAACGTATTGTAATGTGTCTTTAGTGACTTAAACATTACCGTTAGGTGGGTTATTCCCTGAGGTGCCTCCGATGTGTTCGGAGCGTAGGGCCTCATGTTGTGCGATTGCCTGTGAAATTCGTTCTTTCAATTCTGCCTCGGTTGTGGGCAACTGAGTGTTCCTTCGAGGAGGTATCTTCTAAAAAGAATATCGTATAGGTCAGGTCTTATCCGTATAATAAATAGTACGTATACATAATAGTGTATATTATAGCAAGTAAGCATGAAACATCACAATCGTAGCACAAACATGTAAATCAACAACGTGTTTAATGAGAACATGACGATTGAGCTTTCATTAATCATCGACCGCAAAGTATTGTTACATGTTTTACAAATGTATCATATCAAAAGGATCACAGGGTCACACTACCCTTGTCCAACAAGTCTATCAGTCTACCAAAGTCATACGGTCAAAAGGTGGTCTCCAAAAGGCTTCACAAGCTCAGCTCAATAGCGGCACTCTCATCAAAAGTAATGCAACCTAAATAAAACCAAAAACCAACTATGCTGATGGTGGTGGAGGAGGAGGTGGAGGAAAGAAAAGCAAGCTGCGCACATGCGCAAGCTCCTCCTCAAGCTCATAAACACGACGCAGCAGATAATTGATCTGCTGCTCGACGGTGAGAAATCGTGCATCAAACTCTGGAAATGGAGTAAGAGGTGCAGGTGGATGTGAAAATGGAGACGGTGATGAAAAAGGGGGAACAAAAGCAGGCTGGCAAGGACATGGTAAAGGACGCGGTGTCATCTCGAGCTCCAAAATCCTACGACTCATAATCTCAAACTGGAGCTGAAGTGACAAAAGTAACTCATCCCGTGTATAACCAACAAAATGAGAGGGATGGTATGGATCCGAAATCGGCATGGTGTACGGTGGGAACCATCGGAATGGCTCATCAAGTGGTGAAGAAGTAAAAGGAGCAAAAGGTACAGATTGGGGAATGTGTGGAAAAGTTGCTGAAACATAAGGATCATGACTAGGCTGTTGGCCTGAAGTACCTTCCCCTGGACGGGGTGCGCGTATGTCCTAAAGGAAAACAATGGGTAAGTCAGTGCGATGGACGTCGAACTCCACATGATGAAAAGGAGCAACATCAGCGGGTGCGGGTGCATGTGGAGGAATAAGTGGCTCAACAACAGGAGGGTCAACGGGTGCAGGTACTGGATCAGGTATGAGGGGTGATATGTCAGGTATGCCAAAAGGAATAGGGTCATGATCAGGTAAGGGCTCAGGATCAGCAGGTGCAACATCGGGCTGATCAACAGGAACCAAATCTAGCTCAAGACCAGGCTCGAGGTCGTGTGGAGGGGATGGTGCAGCTGACATGGCCGTATCATCATCAGAATCAATGGCATAGCGCCGTAATCCAACTGCCTGCAAGGCAGAAGACGTCATAGACTCAAAGGAATCTGGGACAAAGTGTAAACTAGTGTCAGAGGATAACTCGATAACGGGGATATCAGGAAGTGGAATAGCAAAAACGTCCTCATCTAGCTCTCCATTACCATGGGCGTCATTAGGAGGACCATCAACAAATAGATCAAAGTCATCATCAAACAGATCATCAAAATGCCAATCCTCAGGAGGGATGACCACTAAAGGAACAGGAGCGAGGATCGGTGCCACGATATGCTCACCATCGGGATGCCCGATGATCAGATGATCATGGACTGGAATGGGAACAACAAAAGGATCCTCGTCTGGAATACCATCAGCATGCAGTAAGTCATCTCCAAAATCAGGCAACGCAAACGACTGAAAGTCGTCCTCGTCGTCTGACAGCAGATCTGGGTCGCTCTCAGTATCGGATATAAAGATCTCTGGCTCCGGAACAATCTCGTCATCGGAGACAATAGCCATAGGGTCATCAGTGTCAGACAAACCGCTCTCGGATGAAGACATAGTGTCTGTAACAGAACAATCATAACATATGCACATATATTAACCACTATCAATTAGCATGCAATCAAAGACAATGTATCAAGAAATCATGTATCCTCATCATTCCTCACGAATCCTTTCTATCCTTCCTTAGTCTACCCAGACTAAACCACAAATGTGACCTTGCAATCGGGTTTCGTGTCTTTTCTTTGTAAAAATGTTTGTTCCATGGATCTAGGTGTTTCGTGTATGCAATGAAAACATGTTGTAAAAATATTTTCGTGAGAGCCCTAATGATTGTAGTCTAAACTTGGGAAAGAATCCTAGTTCACTACAATCGAAGCTTTGATACCAAACTGTCACACCCTGACTTTTGCGAAAGCGTGATTATGTGTGACTTGCTTAATATCATTGCATTCAACCATAACAAAAAACTATATGATAAAACTAAAAATGATATTCCATTACTTAATTTTAAAATATCACAAACAACGTTGTCTTGAAAACATAGACTTCAAATCCAAATTACAAACCATGCAAATTGTTTTAGAGTTCCATAGGGACTCGACAAAAGACTTTAAATATAACCAGGCTTTGGAAGATGTGTCTTGTCCAGGATAAGACACACTATCCAAACCCTAAGACACCGGATGACATCTTTTATTTCCAACATTACTTGAAACCTCCAAACGCCCGCCAGATCCACATTTAATTCCCTGAAATACATGTAGTTTGAAAACATCAACAAAAGTTGAGCGAGTTCATGTGTTTTGTATGTGTGCACGAATAAACCTTTGTAATCATTGTAAGTATGTATGTTTTGTAAATCCCAGTATGAAAGCAAACAAAGAAAACATATCAATTAATGGTTTGCAAGGCCATTAATACGTGTGACGTGATGCAGGAAGGCTCAAACCTAGCAGATTTTGCACTGGGCTTCCGGCTGTAAGACATAGTCACCTCATGGGCCAAACCCCGGTCCACATGAGTGTGGGCTCGCTACACCCAAATCGATCTATCACTCATGTCCCTCGGTCCTACAACGAGGATTAATGGTCTTAAGCGTTGTACCCACCACTTACGTGATCTAGCAGTACCTTTCCTTAGCTAACCATACCGATTGTAATCGTATGTAAACAGTTTGTAACATGTACTTCACCCCCAAAGTTATAAAACTGAAAACAGTTAAAAGAAAAGGGGGACATGAACTCACAGTCTTGCGTTCTTCGTAGCCAACGGTAACTCAAAGTTTCTTCCGGTGTACACGACTACCTACAATGTACTATGTTCTATTAGACGAGCGGGTCGTGCTCTGACTTAGTATTAATTAGTGTCTTTGAGTTACGTTTCATTGTTTTTTTAATATTATTCCAAGTATATAATTATTTGTTAAATATTTTAACTTAAATTATATTTATTTCATTTTGGAATAATTCTTAAAATAATATATTTTAACTTGTTACCTTTATGTATTTATACATGTATATCCTTCCCAAGGATGGGTGTATTTGTAATCGTATTCTTATACTTGTATATTTTTGCCATGTATTGATGTCGTATTCCAGAGTGTATTTATACGTACGAGAATATGTATTTTTATTGTGTTTATTAAGTATTCTCACACTTAACCTTTCCGGAATAATATCTCTAGTAAAAATACATTAATATATATTTCCAAAATATATATATTTTAAGAAATATTATTTAGAAAATTATTTATAATTTTTCTCATGGCAAAAATATTTATAAATTTCATATATGTCTAAAAAATAATATATTTTCAAGTCTAACTTAGAAAATATATATATATGAACCCAATTTTCATCCAAAATAATATATTTCACGTTTAGTTAAGAAAATACATTTTCTCCCAAAAATAATGTATTTCCTGATTATTCAAGAAAATATATTTTCTTCCCAAAATAATATATCTTCTAATAATTCCAAGAAAATATATATATTTTTATTTGCCAATAATATATTTTCTCCTTGTCAAAAATATGGTATATGTTGTAATAATTGTAAAAATCATATTTTTGTTCTCTTGATGTCTAAAATATTATTTACCAAAAATATACTTATGAATAAAATTTACGGAATATTTTGTAAGTTATATTCCTTTGTTCGGTTTCTCTCATTTTCTGGGTATAATTTGTATATTCAAATTCTTCGGATTTTGGTAATATTTTGGATTGGAATTTTTGTATTTTGATGAGTTATATTATTCCAAGTCCTAAAATAATATAACTAATACACATAATATACTAATAATCACACACATGGTGACTTCTAAATATATATTTTCCTAAATACATATTTAGTCACTTTTATTTATAAAAACCAACCTCCAATATTTATAATTTTTGTAGCAAAATTTGTGGCAAACTTTATATGAAAATTCATGTTTAAAATACACTTGTACATATTTGTTTAAAAATATTTTTCTAAGTGTTTAATTTTTAGAAAAATTTTGCCATAGTTTCCCCTAAAAATGGAGGTTTCCATGCCTTCAAGGCATATCATTTTCTTTTGTAAATCAACACAATCAACAATAAACAAGTCTACACTTACCAATTTTGCCAAAAACAAGCATAAACTACTACTTCTTGAACTTGAAAATTTACAAAAAATTGTAGTAACTTACTAGTGTGTTTAGTAAGCTTAGTTACCCTTTAAAGTGTGGTTGTTTCTTTAAAAACATCATTCTTAAAGAAGTTAGTTCTTCACAACTTATAATCACATTTTCTAAAAATGTTTCTTCTTGGATTTTTCTTGTTACATATGTGTTTCTACACTTGTCTAACCTTTAAAAACATGGTTGATTTCTTTAAAAACCAAGATTGAGTAAACTTTGTATTTTTAACTTGATTTCTTGAAAACTCATCCTTGAAATCTTAGACCGACAAGACTTAAATCTTATTTTAATCGTCACTTTAACAAGAAAACCAATTATTCTTTCAAGTTCATGACTTATGTGAGGATGATCCATTGATCTCTAACATTTTCATCCTCTCATCTTGCTAGATTATGTTTTTAATCGTCATCTAGCAAGATCATATGATGATCTACATCATCAACATAAACAATCAATCATCAAGTAGCACATTCAACACTAAACAACATGATTTCTTAAGATATTAAGCTTATGTTCGTGTTTCATGTTCTTGAATCTTAGTGTTCTTCAAGATTAACATCATGTATTATCTTTTAACCAACAAAATATGATGTAAAATGAAGAGTTTAGTGTTCTTACCACTAGCTCAAGGCTAGGGATGATCAAGAGAAGAAAATAAGTGGATAAAAGCAAATGGTGAAGGTCCTTCAACTTCCAAAAGCTCTAAGCTTCCTTGTGCACCTTTTAACACCCTTGTATGTATGTAGATTGAATGAAAGTTGGAAGATGATGATCGTTATGCTTGTTGTTGTTCTCTGCCGAACCCAAGAAGAGAGGAAGGAGAAGTGTGTGTGTGTTGTATGTTGTTGATGAAATGAGATGTTATGTTCCAAGGTTTAACTCTTATAATCTTCCAACACTTGGTTTCCATTGGTTTATATGTCTAACATGAAGAAACATGATCCATTTAATTAATCAAATAAAATCTTGGTGTGGGGCCATGTGTTGGCCGTTTACTAGGTGGGGGGGGGGTATAGGCTTAGGTGATAACTAGTAAGTTAGTGTATGGTTAGAAATCAAGTGTTTAGTTAGGGATTTCATTATTAGATATTTATATATTGTGTTATGATGTTCGGGGATCATAACTAGCTTGGTAATGTTGAAACAGTGCTTCTAGTGAAAACTTGGTGTTTCGGGTAGTGTCCGGTTGTTCGGTTGGTTACCGGTTCGTTAAGGTGCTAAACTATGCAGTTTAGTGCGCTTTATGTTACCTTTTGTGACACTTTTGATTCCCGACACTTAGGAAAGCATTCAGGACCATTTAACCACATTTCTGCATGATATTAGAGTGTTTAAATACTGATTTTTGCTGAATTCAGCACTTTGTGTAAGTTTTAGGCACTTTCCGGCACTTAAACTATCACTAGCAAGGCAGTTTTGTGATCCTTACTTTCCTACACACTATACTAGTGTAATACTTGGTTTCTGGCTCATTCTGTGTCTCAATACAATGTCTGTCTACGTACTGAACTCCGTCAGCATTTTTCTGATTTGTCTGTTAACTGTGCTAGTTGTGTTTCGTGCATCATTTGTATCAATAAAGTTCTCATGCAATAATGATATGACATTAAGCAATATATGATGAACATGTATGTATCATAGCAATAATCAGAAGATAATTCAAGTCATTAATTGTAACTCAGCATAGTCATTAAGCACTAATCATTGTTTAATAGTTCTACGGATACCTGGAATTTTGACAGTTGTCACATTCCAGATTATTTGCCCTTCCCCAATGCTCTGTCAAACATTGGTTGAGTGGTTAAGGTAATTAGTTCACGCCTGTCCTCCCCGGTACGGTGTGAGGGTGCCAAACCTAATAGCGCTATCAACTAATAACCCTGTTGCCTCCCCGGCAACTAATTCGGTATATGATGGGACTTAAGTGATAGATATGAGTGTACTAACCAACATCCCAAGTTTAACATTCCAGTTAAACCCATTTACCCAAGATTCCTCTCGGAATATTTACCAGATGTCCCTCCCCGGGAAGCATGCTTGAAAAAAAGCAGTGAACTCACCTTAGATTTGCTCGGTAAGACAAATTACACGTTCATGTTAATCAATCAAATCCTATAACATTTACACATACTCAATCAGTTTGTATGCGATTTAATTATTCATGCACATAATCTAGCACTTTACACCAAGCATACATGGTTCACATTCAATACACGTATAAACAAACAGATTGCCGTCACAAGTTGCAAAAGGTCTAGGGTTGCAATGGTTAGAATGAGAATTATGGGAATGCCTATAAGCATCCACGCATAGAAGGAAAAGGAGAAGGTGGGTTGGGCTTGTTTGGTTCCGCTTTGGGCTCAAGAATTCTGGGCCGAGACACTTAGTCACACGGCTAAGTGTTTGGTCCGCTCACAAAGTGTGCGACCCGTAGACATGTGCGACCAACTGTTAAATCATACATACCTATCACATTCACATAACAATCTTACAACATTCATACAACGTATAGACTCGTCATCATTCACATTTAATCAAACAGTTCAAGTAGCATACACGTAAATTACATCAAAGCACCACATATGAAAAGAAACTAGTAAAAAGAAAGACTCTCGAAATTACGAGTTGTCACATCATCCCCAACTTGAAAGAAATTTCGTCCCGAAATTTGAAAAGCCGTGACAAGGAAACGAAATGGTAGCTCAAGATTCAAAGTGAGTGCGGATTTCCCTCGGGTGCCACGTCATCCCCAACTTGAAAGGGAATTTTGTCCCGAAATTCACTAGTTGCATTATGTCACACCCCAACCGATGGCGGAATCATCGGAGCGCGGCACTGAGCGAAACAGATTGTCCAGAAGTTTCCACAACAACTATTATATAAATTCAGTTTAAATGATACGTCCCATACCGTATCCCAAATAAATAACAAGTTATCATAGAAAGCAACTAGGCAAATAATTCTGTTCCGACCACTCAGATTCAATTATTATTACAGACAAATGTTTATTATTTCTAGACTCCCAAGCCTCGATTTCATCACCACGCACCTAAGAATCTTAGCAACTTAAGCACCTGTCACATACGTTAAAATAAAGTCAATACATAAAATGTAAAGGTAAGCACACAAGTTTAATAATAGCATATAGAGTTCGAATAGTTTACGCATAACCAGGCACGTACACAGAGGAAAACGATGCATGTTAATTATCGACATGGGACCATCGATACCAACGACTGCGGGTTGACCGTCCGAGACGGTTCGCAATACATGATTACCATCGTAATCCATGCAAGTAATTGTCCTTAACAACCCCCGTGTGAACGGGTGCTGAGTCCAAACTATAGTACTATGTTGCTAAGGCAGGTAGATAGCACTCCACGTGTAAACATAATAAACAACATTCATTTAGTCAAGTAGCACATGCAATTTGGTTAGCGTTCAAATAGTTCGTGTTTGATTGTGATTTGATAGGTAACGTATGTAACACCCAAAAGTGCTAAAAGCAAAAAGGGATCGAGTATACTCACAGTGATTGATTGTGGATTGAAGGGAGCGCTGAGGGTAAGATTAGCCTGAATAGTTTGATAGCATAACGATAAGTAACGCGGAAAAGTAAACAAGTGTGAATGGATCGAATGGGCCGGTCGATCGAACGGCAGGTTCGATCGAACGGGCTGTTCGGTCGGCTGGTGTGTCCGGTTGGACAGTCCTGTTCGATTGGCCGGTAGGCTCGATCGGCTGGGCCATTCGAGTGGATTGTTTCTTCCTCTGGTGTGTTTGTGTTTGAGGATTTGAACTTTTGAAGTTTTCGTTGCAGTATTTGAGAACACTGAAGTGTTCCCACCTTTCAAGTCGATCGATCGAACGGTTCGTTCGATCGGCTAGCTCACTCGATCGGCTAGCTCACTCGATCGGCTAGGGTCTTCAGAATTAGTCCTCAACTGAATGTCCCTCGATCGAACAGTCTGTTCGATCGGCTGGCATTCCCTACTACAAACGAGTTGTGAAAACGATTAAGTGTTGAAGCATAGTATTTCATGATCCGAACAGTAATGTTCACCAATCGAGTGACATATTCGATCGAACACTACTTCCTCAATACTATACCTCAAAAGTTTGGAAAGGTGAGACGCCATGTGCTAGCCGATCGGCTGGCCCGGTCGATCGGCTGGTGTGTCCGATCGGCTGGGCTGTTCGATCAGCCTAGCCGTTCGGCCAGCAAGTCTGACCTGGTCGGCCTTTCGTCTAACACTTGGTCGTCTAGTTACTTGTCATTATATCGAGGTAGTTTGATAACGAGTTGAACCATGATACCTTCGTTCTTACCCGTCTCTCCGGCTCGGACAGGAATAACCCAAGTCCGGCCGGTGAACGGTTCGGAATGTTGGTTTAGAGTCTAACCCAAAATCGGTGAACCTTGTATAAAGAATCCGAATCTTGAACCTTTTAACTTGTTAGAATGATTAGTTAGCCGGTTCAAGCTCCGTTTCTAGCGGTTTGAAGGCATTGAGTGTAAAAGAGTTGAAAGAAAGTTGGGATTCCTTCTTTCAATCCTTCACAACTTGTGGATGTTTAGATCTTTGATAGATCTTAACTTTTTTATGTGGAAATCGGTTAGATCTAAGCTAATCATAGTTGAATGAGGCCAAAACATGATGTTCTTCAAGAACACCATGATGACATCACCCAAGAACACTTAGATCTTGGTGATTTCACGGTTAGAATCCAAGTTTTGAAAGATGGAAAGGTGTAGAATCAAGTAATGATAAAAAAACGTACAAGAATTAGAGTGAAAACTTACCGGGATTGAGAGAAATCTGAGAAAAGATGAAGAATAGGAGCTGGCCGGTCAGAACTTTCCAAAAGTGGAAATGAAGACAAGGACAGCCCTATTTATAGGCTTCCAAAAGAGGAAAGTGGCAGCCGATCGGCCAGGAGCTCCGATCGAGTGGGCTGCTCGATTGGCTGGCAAGATGCTAGCCGATCGGCTGGCCTGTTCGATCAGGATGCCTCCTGGTCGATCCGCGACACACTTTGAGTATTTTGCGACGATTTTCGACGTTTCGATTTCGATAGACGCTGATACGAATACGATAGGGTTCCTAGTCAAATTACTTTTAATCCCAACCACTATATCTAACATACAATCTTCTATAAGTCCTGTTTCGATGTCGTTTTCGATTGAGTTCGATTGCCTTTCGAGTTTCGATTCGATTTTCGATTGATTTGCTTAAATACCACACCAAACATAAAGTAAACATGCACAAGTAACACATAAGGCACACTCACACGTATAACAATACCACAATTCGCATAATTCGAGTCTCGAGTTCGATGATTGTTAGATCGGTTTGATTGCTGATTAGTTAACTTTATCGCATTGTTACTTCCTACTAGTCATAGTCGTAGATCGGTTCGCGTTAAAACACATTCGATTACTTCGATTCTTGCTGATTACAACACTTACTCCACATAATGCAACTAAAACATAAAATAGACTATCTACAGTCAAAGAAAATCAAAGTTGACTTGGACTTTGACTTTGACTTTGACATTCGAAAATACGGGGTGTTACAGCCTCCCCTTGTTTAGGGAATTTCGTCCCGAAATTAGGCTCGAAGGCTACACAGCGCCGTGATTTACCAATTTGATGCTTCAGATCTATTTATTTAAACAACTGCGGGTACTTGGCCTTCATGTCGCTTTCGAGTTCCCAAGTGAATTTCGCGCCTCGTTTGCCCTCCCATCGGACCTTCACGATCGGGATGCGAGAGCGCCTGAGTTGCTTTGTTTGGCGATCCATGATTTCGACAGGCTTTTCCACGAAGTGTAATGTTTCGTTGACCTGAAGATCGTCGAGTGGTACGATTAGATCATGATCAGCAAGGCATTTTCGGAGGTTGGAGACGTGGAAAGTCGGGTGGACGTTACTAAGTTCCTCCGGTAGTTCAAGTCTGTAGGCGACTTTTCTGATTCTTTCCAGAATCCTAAAAGGTCCAACATATCGAGGCGCTAGTTTCCCTTTCTTGCCGAATCGGACTACACCCTTCCAAGGTGATACCTTTAGGAGTACGTAGTCGCCAACTTCAAATTCAAGGGGCTTGCGTCTTCTATCGGCATAACTTTTCTGTCTGTTCCGAGCTTTTACCAAATTGTCTCGAATCTGGTGGATTTTGTCAGTCGTTTCTTGTAGAATCTCAGGACCGGTTAGTTGCGAGTGACCGATCTCGTGCCACACAATAGGCGATCGACATCTTCTACCATACAAAGCCTCGAAAGGTGCCATTTGAATGCTGGCATGATAGCTTTTATTGTACGAGAATTCCACCAATGGCAAGTGTTTGTTCCAACTACCGCCAAAATCTATGACACACGCTCGGAGCATATCTTCAAGAGTACGGATCGTTCTTTCAGTCTGTCCGTCGGTTTGAGGATGGAATGCAGTACTCAGATTAAGCGACGTACCAAGGGCCGCTTGAAACGTTTCCCATAATCGCGAAGTGAACCGAGCGTCACGATCTGAAATGATGTCACGAGGCATACCATGATTACGAATGATCTCGTCGGTGTAGATTTGGGCTAGTCGTTCCACTTTGTAGTCTTCTCGTATTGGAAAAAAGTGGGCTGATTTCGTTAGACGATCAACTATAACCCAAATACTGTCGTGACCTGATGGCGTGGGCGGAAGTTTCGTTATGAAATCCATAGCTATACTCTCCCACTTCCATATAGGTATCGGCGGTTGTTCTAGTAAGCCAGAAGGTCTTTGATGTTCAGCCTTGACTCTTGCGCAAGTTAAACAGCCTCCAACGTAAAGAGCGATATCCCGCTTCATGCCCGGCCACCAGTACTTATAACGCAGATCCTGGTACATCTTGTCTGCGCCGGGATGAATAGAATACCGGGATTTGTGGGCTTCATTCATGATAATCTTTCGCAAATCGGTTCGCTTAGGGATCCAAATTCGGTCCAGATAATAGAATATCCCATCTGCTTTGCTTACTAACTGAGCTCCATCGTGATAGATCCTCTCTTTCTTCAACGTGCGCTCGTTAAAGCAAGCATGTTGAGCTTCGCGGATAAGGGTTTCGAGATTATGCTGGGCTTGGATGTTTCGGGTACTGAGCACGTAACTCTTTCTACTGAGCGCGTCAGCAACCACATTCGCCTTGCCTGGGTGATAACGAATCTCACAGTCGTAATCGTTGAGAAGTTCTACCCATCGGCGTTGACGCATATTAAGCTCTCTCTGATTAAAGATGTGTCGTAAACTCCTGTGATCAGTGTAGATCGTACACTTAGTGCCATACAGGTAGTGTCGCCAAATCTTCAATGCAAAGACAACCGCGCCTAGCTCGAAGTCATGGGTTGTATAGTTCTTCTCGTGGATCTTGAGCTGACGAGATACGTAGGCTATAACCTTGTCTCACTGCATGAGAACACAGCCGAGACCAAGGTTAGAAGCATCACAGTAGACAATGAAGTTGTCGCTTCCGTCGGGCAGCGTAAGAATCGGTGCGTTGCACAGCATATGCTTGAGGGTTTAAAAGACAGTCTCTTGTGCGTTTCCCCACACAAAAGGCTTGTCCTTATGAGTAAGAGCGGTAAGCGGCACAGCGATCTTGGAGAATCCTTCAATGAATCTTCGATAATAGCCTGCTAGTCCGAGAAAAGAACGAACTTCTGACGGGTTCTTTGGCGTAATCCAGCTTTTGACAGCTTCAATCTTCGCAGGATCGACATGGATACCCCGACTATTCACTATGTGACCCAGAAATTGAACCTCTTCCAACCAGAATTCGCACTTGGAGAATTTGGCATAAAGTTGGTTCCCCTGGAGTAACTCGAGTACCAAACGTAGATGTTGCGCGTGTTCGGCTTTCGATTTGGAATAAATCAAGACATCGTCGATGAACACAATGACGAAACGGTCAAGATAAGGCTTACACACGCGATTCATCAGATCCATGAAAACCGCGGGTGCATTGGTTAGACCAAAGGGCATAACTACAAATTCGTAGTGGCCATAGCGGGTTCGAAAAGCGGTTTTGGGTATGTCTTCCTCTTGAATCCGTAGCTGATGATATCCTGAGCATAGATCGATCTTAGAGAAGCATGCTGCACCTTGTAGCTGATCAAACAAATCATCGATTCGGGGCAAGGGGTATCGATTCTTAATGTTTAGCTTATTCAATTCCCGATAATCGATACACATCCGGAACGATCCATCCTTCTTTGTGACGAAAAGGACTGGCGCGCCCCAAGGAGAGGTGCTTGGGTGAGTAAAGCCTTTTTCGAGTAATTCCTGGAGTTGGTTCGAGAGTTCCCTCATTTCGGATGGAGCGAGTCGATAAGGGGCTTTGGCAACGGGGTTAGCTCCAGGAATGAGGTCGATGCGAAAGTCGATATCACGACTTGGTGGTAGTCCGGGAAGATCATCAAGGAACACCTGAGGAAATTCACGAACCACTGGGACATCCTTGACTTCAACTTTCTTTTTCTTTCCCTTCTCCGCTACTACGATGTTGGCCAAGAAAGCTCGGTATTCCTTGCGGAGATACTTGCTGGCTTCAATACACGACATAAGCTTGAGACCCTTCGACGCTGTTTCACCGTACACAGACAGCAAATCACCATTCGCGAGTGAGAATCGAATCATCTTCTCGAAGCATACAACTTCAGCATGGTTTTCACGAAGAAAGTCCATGCCTATTATGACATCAAAACTTCCGAGTTGCATCGGAATAAGGTCAATAGGGAAGATGTGATTGTTGAGTTCGAGAGTACAATCACGGAGTACTGAATTAACGGCAATAGTTCTTCCCGTAGCGACTTCGACTTCGAATGACGAGGATAGATATGAGCGCTTACGACTAAGAAGCTTCTCGAATTCAAATGACACAAAGCAGTTATCGGCTCCAGTATCAAACAAACATGATGCATAAATACCATTCACAAGGAACATACCATTAACCACGTTGTTATCCGCCTGAGCCTGGCGGGCATTGATGTTGAAGGTTCGGGCATGGGCTGCTTGCTGCTGTTGCTGAGGCTGCTGTTGTTGCTGTTGCTGTTGGGGCTCTTGCTTAACCACCCTGTTCGGGCACCTGTTTGCAAAGTGCTTAGGGTCACCACATGAAAAGCAGACTCGAGCATTGACTGCTGGTGCTTGAGCTGCTTGTTGGCCTTGAGGGGCAGGGAGTAGAGCTTGGTTGGCAGTGGCTTGAGCTGGGGCTTGACGGGGACCATAGCGACAGTTCGCAGTGAAATGACCGTACAGGTTGCAGTGAGCGCAAAAATGACAAGCCAGACCCACTGGATGATGATACGAACATGTCGGGCAGAGTGGGTGAGGGCCTGTGTATGCACGCTTTGCTGGCGGTGCATTGATCACTGGAGCTGAGCGAGGGTGCTGCTGCTGTTGAGCTGGTACAGCTTGTAGAGGAGTGGCGTTTGTCGCGGCAGCACGGCTCTTGTTGCTGGAGCTGTTGTTGTTCTTCTTCTTCCTTCTCGGTGACTTGGAGGATTGAGCAGGTGAGTCGGTGGGTGTTGCAGTGGCTTGGTGCAGAGACTTGGTTTGCTTATCCCAGAAACCAGCCTTTACTCGCTTATCATTGATCTCAGCGGCGAGTAGGTAGGTTTCTTCGATTGTTGCTGGCTTGGCGGCGTGAACAAAGTCGGCTACACAGTCGGGCAGGGCTCGAATGTACTTCTTGATGGCTTGATCTGAGGTCTTGACTTGATCAGGACAGATGATGCTAAGCTGCTTGAAGCTAGCAGTGAGAGCAGCGTTGTCTCCATCCTTCTGCTTGATTCCCCAGAACTCGTCCTCCAGCCTTTGGCGTTCATGAGGAGGGCAGAATTCTTCGATCATAATTGCCTTCAACTCCTTCCATGTTAGCCCGTAAGCTGCATCATTTCCGCGCTTGTTTCGTTCGGCCGTCCACCAGTCTAGAGCACGGGACTGGAAGACGCCTGTAGCATTGAGAGTGCGGAGATGTTTAGGACATCCGCTCTGGCGCAGAGTGACTTCGACTGAGTCGAACCAGTGAAACATGGCTGTAGGACCATCTTCGCCAGTGAACTCTTTCGGTCCGCATGCCTTGAACTGCTTGAAACTAAAAGCAGCCTTGCTTGATTCCTTAGGGATTTCAGCTCGGGATTCTTCAGACGATTTGCTAGCGTTTTCATACACCTCACTCACAGCTTTCGCCACGGTTTTGGAGATGATCGTAGCGAGGCGTCGGTCCCTCTTTTCTTGGCGAGTCAAACGGTGTCGGGATCCAGACGACGACATGGTCTGCATTAGACATCGTCACGAGACTCAACACAACGAAATCGAATCTCACCTCACACGTCTAGACTACTAAAGCTTAGAAACACGTCGAATCACATATTTCGCAATCATATAGGCACATAATCACAGATACACATAATCATAGAACACAGAAGTACACAGAGCACAGAATCACAGAAGCAGAGAAGCACATAAGCACATAAGTACCTAGAGCGCAAAACACAGAAACACGTAAACACCTAGGCACTTAATCACTGAAACAATCAGAAAACAGAAACCTATCCTTCAAAGCTCGCGTGTCGTTCGTATAGCGATCGCGTGTGGCATGTCGAGTAGCACAGTATAGTATATCCTAGCTTAGTCGTATAGCATATCATTTCGTTGTATCGTCTAGATTGTGACAACTGGATATCGAATTGAGATAGAACAGCAATTGCGAGTCGTGTGTGTCGATCGAAATGGTAGCAAAATCGATTAACATCCCAAAATAAAGCAGAGAAAGCAAATATAAACACAAAACATAGAAAGCACACATAAACACATAAAATCAACAAGTCATCAGAGTACGCGGTTGTGGTTCTCAGAATTGAAACACATAAAATCGAGAGGTAGATTGTCTGCGGCTACTAGACATCGACTACCCAAGGCAACTCGACTATTCACGGTAGACTTGTCATCACTTCCGACTCTAGTGGTTGTGTTTCTGCCTCGATTCTTGGGCATTCCACACGCGCCTCCTAGGTCATACTTGTGAGTTCAGGTCGTTGGAGTCCATCGAAGCCTTGGTGAGATGAATAAAACACATGACAAACTGCTAAGGTTAGGGTTTCACCCCTTGGCTTAGCAATTTCTTCCTTGTTTTTAGTAAAATCGAGAAGAATTTTCATCAAAATGGGGGTTTCACACCTGATTTGGTATAATTCTCCTCGTTTATTGGCAAAAATATCGAGATGAAGGAATAAAATCCCCATAAGTCGGGAGTTTGCGGTTTTCACACCTATTCCAGACTGAATCGCCTGACGTTAGTTGAAAATTTGAGTGCAGAGATAGTGAAGAATTACAGAATAAGGCTCATAAACTTGGTCTGATGGTTCCTAACTATAGTCTAGGTTTCTAAGACAGCGACCCGGACTAGATCGTGTCTGCCTAATTCCCTATAGTTATGGCTCTGATACCAATTTGTCACACCCCAACCGATGGCGGAATCATCGGGGCGCGGCACTGAGCGAAACAGATTGTCCAGAAGTTTCCACAACAACTATTATATAAATTCAGTTTAAATGATACGTCCCATACCGTATCCCAAATAAATAACAAGTTATCATAGAAAGCAACTAGGCAAATAATTCCGTTCCGACCACTCAGATTCAATTATTATTACAGACAAATGTTTATTATTTCTAGACTCCCTAGCCTCGATTTCATCACCACGCGCCTAAGCATCCTAGCAACTTAAGCACCTGTCACAAATGTTAAAATAAAGTTAATACATAAAATGTAAAGGTGAGCACACAAGTTTAATAATAGCATATAGAGTTCGAATAGTTTACGCATAACCAGGCACGTACATAGAGGAAAACGATGCATGTTAATTATCGACATGGGACCATCGATACCAACGACTGCGGGTTAACCGTCCGAGACGGTTCGCAATACATGATTACCACCATAATCCATGCAAGTAATTGTCCTCAACAACCCCCGTGTGAACGGGTGCTGAGTCCAAACTTTAGTACTATGTTGCTAAGGCAGGTAGATAGCACTCCACGTGTAAACATAATAAACATCATTCATTTAGTCAAGTAGCACATGCAATTTGGTTAGCATTCAAATAGTTCGTGTTTGATTGTGATTTGATAGGTAACGTATGTAACACCCAAAAGTGCTAAAAGCAAAAAGGGATCGAGTATACTCACAGTGATTGATTGTGGATTGAAGGGAGCGCTGAGGGTAAGATTAGCCTGAATAGTTCGATAGCAGAACGATAAGTAACGCGGAAAAGTAAACAAGTGTGAATGGATCGAATGGGCCGGTCGATCGAATGGCAGGTTCGATCAAACGGGCTGTTCGGTCGGCTGGTGTGTCCGGTTGGACAGTCCTGTTCGATCGGCCGGTAGGCTCGATCGGCTGGGCCATTCGAGTGGATTGTTTCGTCCTCTGGTGTGTTTGTGTTTGAGGATTTGAACTTTTGAAGTTTTCGTTGCAGTATTTGAGAACACTGAAGTGTTCCTACCTTTCAAGTCGATCGATCGAACGGTTCGTTCGATCGGCTAGCTCACTCGATCGGCTAGGGTCTTCAGAATTAGTCCTCAACTGAATGTCACTCGATCGAACAGTCTGTTCGATCGGCTGGCATTCCCTACTACGAACGAGTTATGAAAACGATTAAGTGTTGAAGCATAGTATCTCATGATCCGAACAGTAATGTTCACCAATCGAGTGACATATTCGATCGAACACTACTTCGTCAATACTATACCTCAAAAGTTTGGAAAGGTGAGACGCCATGTGCTATCCGATCGGCTAGCCCGGTCGATCGGCTGGTGTGTCCGATCGGCTGGGCTGTTCGATCAGCCTTGTCGTTCGGCCAGCAAGTCTGACCTGGTCGGCCTTTCGTCTAACACTTGGTCGTCTAGTTACTTGTCATTATATCGAGGTAGTTTGATAACGAGTTGAACCATGATACCTTCGTTCTTACCCGTCTCTCCGGCTCGGACAGGAATCACCCAAGTCCGGCCGGTGAACGGTTCGGAACGTTGGTTTAGAGTCTAACCCAAAATTGGTGAACCTTGTATATAGAATCCGAATCTTGAACCTTTTAACTTGTTAGAATGATTAGTTAGCCGGTTCAAGCTCCATTTCTAGCGGTTTGAAGGCATTGAGTGTAAAAGAGTTGAAAGAAAGTTGGGATTCCTTCTTTCAATCCTTCACAACTTGTGGATGTTTACCCCTGCCTCTCTTCCATTCCAACATTAACAACCCAAAACTACCATCCATAGTCCAAGTTCACCCCTGCCTCTCTTCCATTCCAACATTAACAACCATCCCCACCATGTAAACATCACTAACCGGCGATGAGGAAGTGTCTACGCCGCCGACATCAACAACAGAAACCAATAATTAAATGGATTTGACTGAATAAAGAACAGTGAATTCTTACCGGAAACTCCTAAATTGTTGTCTAACGCCACTGCAAGAGCCATGGCAGCAACGGTTCTTTGTCGGAACCTCTTCACGTCACCACCATGTTCATCATCACGTCACCACCATGTTCTTTGCCGGAACCTTTACTCGGTGACAGAGACGAAGCGCAAATAACAAATGGAGACTTATTTCATTACTCGGTTACATAGATCTGGGCCGGAAATCGTTACTGTGAGAAGACTTTCCGGTTGCCAGAGACTTATTTTTCTTCAGGCAATGTGGGGTTTCCGGTGGCGGCATTGTAAACTTTGAGATTTGATCAGAAAGATGAAAATAGGTCATAAACTGATAGAATGATTGTGGGTTAAGTGCAAATTAAGAACAACAATGCCAGCTATCCTCACATTTTGCTTCTTATAACATGTCTTAGCCACGTCATCGGTGCCATGTAGGATTAATGATGCCATGTAGGATGGAAGACTAACTAAGTCAGTCATTTTTTAACTGAGTGGTGAAATGACAAACAAAATTAAAAGTTTAGGGTGTCACAGATCAAAGTGTTAGTTGCGGGTGTTATCGGCCAATTCTTCAAAGTTAGAGGTGTTAAAATTCAATTGGCCTTTATTTATTACCATTAGAGTATCGCAATGATGGGTTATAAATGAATAGCAAAAGATCCCAGGCCAAGGGGAATGGATAAAATGTCAATGGACGTACTATTGTGCTGACCTGTCTATCCGCAATGTGGTTTATAAATGAATAGCAAAAGATGCCAGGTCAAAGGCGATGGATAAAATGCCAAGGGACATCGTATTGTCCGGCATGTGTGTGGGCATTTTTTCATTAGAGACCCTTTTATTTTTTTTCCTTTTTACATTTTTGATGGATTAGAGACCCTTTTATTTTTTTTTTCCTTTTTATATTATCCTTTTTAATAGAACTAAAGTAATGTTTAATTTTTTAAAGAATATGTAAAACTTGTAATTTTTATAACAATTTGTATATATTGTATACTTTGTACAAAAAAATCTAAACCTTAAAAGATGGTGTAACGTTTATAAGTTACACTAGATTACAACCCCGTGTATTACACGGGGTTGAATAAATAAATTTTATATACTAAATAATAAAATAATATATCTTTAAAAACCTCATTTATTGTACGTGTTGAATAAATATAATTTTATATATTAAATAATAAAAATTTATATCTATAAGAATCATATTGTACGGGTTGAATAAATGTAATTTTATATACCAAATAAAAAAGTTATATCTTTAAAACCACGTGTATTACACGAGTTGAATAAACGTAATATTGTTTACCAAATAATAAAATAATACATCTTTAAAAAACCTTATTTTGTTACACCGGTTGAATAAATGTAATTTTATATACCAAACAATAAAAAAAATTACATCTTTAAAAATACGTGCATTACACGGTTTGAATAAATGTAATTTTCTATACAAAATTATTAAAATATATATCTTTAAAAAGTCCGTGTATTTTACGAATTGAATAAATCTAATTTTATATATCAAATAATAAAAAGTTATATCTTAAAAAACCTCCTGTGTTACATGGGTCGAGTAAATGTAATTTTGTATAGTGAAAATAAAAATATTTAATATATTAATACACAGTTTGGTTTTCATGATAAAAATAGATTATTCAGTTGTTGTAAAATTTGTTAACCAAGTCTCAATAAACTTAACTCTTTATTTAAAACTCCGTAAATGTATAAATGATAAATAATATTAGTTAATTTTATTTTAAGTTTCGTCAAATTTATTTGATACCAAACTAAACAAAACGTTCAAATATAATTAATTCAAATAAATAATATTATAAATGAGAAGGAGATTAAACTAAATAATAATTATCCATAAGATATTAAACTAATAATATTTAGTAGGAGGATTATCTATAATATATATTATTAAATTAAATAATATTTAGTAGGAGGGTTATCTATAACTAATTAGAAGAAATTAAACTAAAATAATAATTATCTATAAGAGATGGCCTAATATGATGACAAGTGTCCCTAAAGTGGTTTCTTTTATTATATAGTATAGATATAGATATACTTTTATAATTTTTAATACTATTTATTTTCTATTATCCAAACTCCATGAGTTTACTATAATAAATGATTCCATATGGCAATGATCGAAAAGATAAGCATGAATGAAGAATGGCATGCCTTGCTTATGAAAATCCTTTACGTGAATGATCAAGGTGTTACTTAATTCAAATGACATGTACGTCCATAAGTGAAGGACACATAACTCAAGCACCACAAAAACATTTTTTTTGGGTGGTGTATTTTCTTGTTTTTGCCATCAATGTTCTTGATTATTGTTTTTATTTTTTTATTATTATTATTTTTTTTTTTGGGGGGGGGGGGGGCAAGGAACAAAAAATTGGCATAAATGTAGGCCCAGGTGTTTTATTTTAATATATAATACATAGAGCCAGAATGCCTTGCGTTAATAAGTGGTTAAAATTAAAAAGGTAGTGATGGTGCGATAATGGTTTTTGGTGGTTTTTCGGTTTTCTATTGGGTGGGTTTTAATGTTTTTGAAAAATGAGTGTTTATATGATTTGATAGCTGACTATGTACGTTTTCAGATATTTTTAAAGTTCTTTGTTATGGACGGTCACAATTCTGTCACTACTAGAAAACAACCAAATTTACGACAAGCATATTTGTAGCAAATCTGTGGAAAATCGGCCTTAGCTACAAATTTGCGACAAAACAGGTCCGTGTGAAAAATCCTTGTCGGAAAGTATGATTGCGACAAAACTACCACAAAATTTGCTACAATTTTCCGACAAATAATAACCATCGCAAGATTTTCCACAAAATTCTGACAAATTTTTTTTAAAGCCTTTTCTACCATTTTTCGACATATTTGTCACAAATCCCACTTTTAACATACTTTATTAATATTTCATTTTAGTCATTTTTAATAATAATAATTTAAGAAAATAATTAATTGAAAAACCGTTTTCGACAAATTTCCTACAAACTCTAAAAACTCTTTTAGACAAATTTCCTACAAATTTTAGATTTCTTTGCGACACGGTACCTACAAATTTCCTACAGAAATAAAGTTACCAGATTCCGACAAATTTGCGACAATTTGTTTAATAAGATAAGTTACCAGATTCCGACAAATTTGCGACAATTTTTTTAATAATATCAGATTTTTTTTTTTTTTGCAAATAATTGCAGAAAATTTTTAGAAAATAGAAAAAACCTGTACACGATATTTAAATACGAATACCAAAAATCCTAATAAAAGTGCGTTTCATATTACAAAATTAATACAATCTTAACGTTTCAAAATGTAATACAAAACGAAAGTTAATATGAAAACGCGCTTTTGTAATAATAACCAAAAATTTCTAATGAAAAGTGCGTTTTCATATTACAAAACTAATACGATTTTAACATTTCAAAATGTAATACAACCCGAAAGTTAATATGAAAACGAGCTTTTGTAATACCAAAAGCGTGTTTTCATATTACAAAATACAAAATGAACACGGTCTTTACTTTTTTCTTGAACTATTCATCATTTCTTCCATCTTTTTTTGCCATACTGCATTTGCGGCTCGCTCCCGTTCACGCTCGCCCTGCTCTTGTTCCCGCTCTTGTTCCCACTGTGCAAAACGAGCTTCCATATTTTTCCGGGCCTCTCTTTCTTTTTCCAACTCTGCTTGAACTTTTTTAAGCTAGAATTCATCAAAGTGGACATTATTAATACATATTAACAAAAAAAACAAATTGTAACATTAAACACATATTTAGCGGCATTATCATGTGCAAGGGCATTATTGTAAATAACCATAAAACAGGTAAACTGTTCAGTAAACACAGCATCAGTAAAAAATCAGTTAACGACGTGTACGTTGTCAGTTAACGACATGTACGTTGCTTATAAGGTTTTTTGAGCAAAAAATCGGCAAAAACTGAAAGTTTAATTCAGCGAAAAAAAAGCCAAAAACAGCAGGGTTTTTTATCAAAAAAAGTAAAAAAAAAAAAAGTTCAGGTTATTTCCGCAAAAAAAGGCCTAAAAACTGCAGGGTTGTTTCAGCAAAAAATCCTCCAAAAATGCAGGTTTTTATCATAAAAAATTGAAGGGTCGTTCAGCAAAAAAAAGCCCAAAAATCTGCAGGTTTTTTCAGCAAAAAAACCCCAAAAATGCATGTTTTTATCATCAAAAAAATGTCAAAAAATCAAATTCTTTCGGCAAAAAAAAAACCTACAAATTGCATGTTCATTCAGCAAAAAAAGGCCAAAAAAAATGTCGATTTTTCAGCAATGTCCATGCCATAACCCAATGTCTGTGTAAGCCTAAAAAAGGTTTAACAAGTTTCTAACACATTCTACTCTTTTAGCATTGTACTACCATATGAAAGCAACAAGCCAACAAATATCATAAACCTAAAACTTTAAATATAGTTCTATATGTGAAGGCTAACAGGTCAATCTAAAAGAACAACAATAATGAAGATACCTCTTGTGACTGCCTGGCATCATCATATGACGCATAAGTTGTGGAAGATGGTGTGCCGGTCACCACAAAATGAGGATCAGAAGTTCCTACCCCGAACAAGTTACCACCCTTACGCTTCGGATTCAAACTCTCCCAAATAGCCAAATCATCGCATTCTATTTCTTCCGGGTACATTTTTTCAAGTTGTTGCATGTACGCGACCTAAAATTTACGAAATGAAAACTTTGAACACTAAGACTTGAATCAATAACTATAAACAAGTAATGAATGATAACTAACATATGAATTCTTTGCACGCTTAGTAACAAACTCTAAATTTTTAAAGTCATTTTCATTGATCTCACCATCTTGTACCCTCTTTTTGCACTCCTTTGTAGCGTGAGTCTGGAAGAATACTTTCCTGTATCCAACTTTTTTACCCTCTTTCTTTTCCTACATCAAACGGAGTAATGTAAATGATATGTACTAAATGTGGAAATAGTTACTAAAATTTATAATTATGAATAGTTTACCATGTTGGCGCGGTGCTCATCAAATCCTATTGACCCTCCCGTATGAATGCATAAGTCATTTTTGCAGTTGCTTTTCCCGGCTTCAGACTTTTTTTTGCCATTCTTCAGTGTTCTAGAACTGTAAGGGAAAAAAATATATACACAAAATATATACAGAGAAATAGAAATTTAAAAAAATATACAGTAATTTATTAATTCCTTACACTACACATCTGTTCCCACTTCTCAAGAGGTATCCCATCTGGTGGAAATCTACGTTGGACAGTAAAATTGTATTTACCAGCAGGTATTTTATGCCCCTTATCAGTAGCCCTTTTTTTAGATTTTTGTCTCAGATTTCTCATTATGTCTCTAAATCTTCTTTTGAGCACGTTGATAAATGTATCATATATTAGCTGGTCATCTCCCCGATTCTATCTATATTTGGTCTGTAAAATTAAAAACAAAAGTCAAAATGCCATGATTAAAAGAAATAATCAAAAACATATACACATAACTAATTGATAAGCTACCTGAAAGCGGTTGAACAAGCGCATCCTAACATTATGTGGGACCTTTTTGAATGTGACCCAATCCCCATCATAACATTGCTCAAATATATCCTTTGCACATCTATTTACCTTATTCTTTGTAAACCTACAATTTTGAAATAACCATATAACTTTATAACATGAAATACATTTTTTTTAAATATAAAATAAAACTTTAAAATTGGAGACATACTTCTTTCCGTTGCTTTTTATAAATTCCTTCTCAGTTCTCACTACCGTCACCATCACCACTGTCGCCATCACCACCGTCGTCACCACCACCGTCGTCGCCACCTCCGTCGACACCTCCGTCGACACCTTCGTCGCCAATGCCACCATCACTATCTCCACCATTGTCACCATCGTCACTACCATCTCCATTGTCACCATCACCGAAATCCTCAACGAAATCGTTATCATCATTAACAATATCTCGTGACACATCATGGGACGGCCCTCTGAGTTTTGGTTGGGACGATTAGGGCTAGAACTTTGGTGGGGGAATTTGGAATTAGGGCTAGAAGTTTGGTGGGAGTATTGGGAGGGAAATAGCAGCGCCAAAGTTAAGCGGGATAAAATAAATTTTAACCTTTTCAATTTGGAGTTCCCTCTTTCATTTATACAACTTATTTTATATAGCTTTTATTTAATATATTAACTATATATTTATATGATAATAATTATTTATATATAAATTAACTATTTTAATTTTTATCTTCATATACTGGTACCGTAACCGGTATTTTTGGTATCAGTAACGATTCTGTATCGGTTGACACCGAGCTTATCCCTACCCCTGAATCTAAAAAAAGAAAAAGAATTAAAAGTTGAAGAAAATCAAAAAAAGTTGTACGATATTGTTGTTGTTCGTATGGTGCCCGTGATCAGGGATGAGGATATGGTACCGGGTAGCAGCACAGAATTTCCTGAACCAAAAGATTTCCAACATCAATTCGGCACCAACTTTTGGCGTTTTCTGTACTAGTGCCGGGTTTTACCTTCATGTACCGACACCGAACAGGACCGTACCGATATTTTCGATACCAGTACTGGCTCGATACCGGTTGACGACAAGTTTATCCCAACCCGTTTAAAAAAAAATGATTAAATTAAAGTTAAAAAGTAAAAAAATAACTTTTTTATATTATAATTATAATATTAAAATAATAAAAGTAATAAAAAACTATGTATTATTATAATATTAAAATTAATATTCATTAGCTTCTAATTTTAACTAGTCATAAGTCCCTGCATTGCGGGCAGAGACGTAATGTAAAACCACAATTTTTAACACCAAGTGACTCACGTTATGTAAAAGGTAGATGAAGTCTAATTTATACCAACACGTTTAGAAAGTTGAGGGGGTAAAAAAACCCGAGGGACCAAGTATGACTACCAAATACCGTATTAAATAGCAACTGAACGACGATAAAATCGAGAAAAAACGTAAAATTACTATAGATATATATTATGTTATAAATAGATTTATAAAAAAATTACACTTATAGTTAAGCTAATGTAAATTATAAAAAAAATAATAGATGAGCTAAACCCAATTCGAGCTCGAGCTTGGAAAACAAATAATTATGTTATATACACGTACACACATACATACGCATATATCAAAACACACACAGGTACATACATACATACATATAGAAATGGGTGCATTTGACAAGGTGTTAGTGGGGTCTGATGTAGAAACGGGTTGCAAGGAGTTAAGGTCAGGTTCGAGTGGGGTCAGGTTCGGGTGGGGTAGGCATAGAGCTGGGCTCGGGATTGGTTTGGGTAGAAGGCCCATCAGTTGGCCATGGAATGCCCCGGGTGGACGACCCAGCAGTAAGCTCTGGGTGTTGTTTTGATGAAGGCCCATTAGTAGGCTCGGGGTGGTTTGAGTCGCGTGATACATATCATCTAGGTATCGGTATCATAAGCCCATATGGTATGGTATGTTATAGGATAATGTAGTATAGGATCGTATTTTACAAGTAGTGTAGTGTAGTATACTATATCATATGGTGTGGTATGGTATGGTATGGCATGGCATGGCATGGCATGGCATGGGATGGTATGGTACGTTATGGTATGGTATGGTATGGTATGGTATGGTATGGTATGGTATGGTATGGTATGGTATGGTATGGTATGGTATGGTATGGTATGGTATGGTATGGTATGGTATGGTATGGTATGGTATGGTATGGTATATGTAGTATATTATAGGATCGTATCGTATGATGTAGTATAGGATCGCATTTTACAAGTAGTGTAGTGTAGTATACTATACTATACCATATGGTATGGATGAGTAGTATGGTATGGTATGTTATGGTATGGATGGGTAGTATGGTATGATATGGTATAGGCATGGCGTGACATGGTATAGTATATTGTATTGTATCATATCATAAAAGATATGTACTATAGTGTTGTAGTTTTTAACATTATTTACTTTACTAAAACTAGTATATAATAATCTTTTTATTTTTTGTGAAAAACTTGTAGCAAACTAACTCAATTTGCTACAAATTTCCTACAAATTTAACATTTTATTTTTTAAAATTAGTTACTTAATTAAAATTAAGAAATAAGAAACAAAATAATTTTTTTTTTTGTCGGAAACTTGTAGGAAAGTGAGCCTGTTTGCTACAAATTTCCTACCAATTAAACATTTTATTTTTTAAAATTATTCACTTAATTAAAATTAAAAATAGGAAAATTGGTTTTTAATAAACCAACCTTTGTCCCGTTGGTAAATAATAATCTTACCTACGTAATTGGTAAATAATAATCCTACCTATCAACATATTGGTACTCAATGAACTTCCGTTAATTTTTTTTAACTGAAGTTAGTTTTTAAGTTTTATTTATTATACAAACAGTCCCTATAGTTGTAATTTACTAGTTTTAACTGGATTTTTGCAGCTTTTACACACTGCCATCATCGATTAGAATAGTTAAAACTAGTAAATTACAACTACAGTGACTGTTTGTGTAATAAATAAAACTTAAAAACTAATTTCAGTTAAAAAAAAATTAATGGAAGTTCATTGAGTACCAACATGTTGATAGGTAGGATTATTGTATACCAATTACGTAGGTAAGTTTATTATTTACCAACGGGACAAAGGTTGGTTTATTAAAAACCAATTTTCCTTAAAAATAAAATAATTTTGTTGTCGGCCGTAGCAACCTAACTCACTATGCTACAAATTTTATACAAAATTAACATTTTATTTTTTAAATTATAGTATTAATTAAAATTAAGAAATAAAAAATAAAGTAATTTTTGTTTTGTCGGAAAACTGTAGCAACCTAACTCAATTTGCTACAAATTTCCGACAAATATAACATTTTATTTTTTAAATTATAGTATTAATTAAAATTAAGAATATAAAATAAAGTAATTTTTGTTTTGTCGGAAAACTGTAGCAACCTAACTCAATTTGCTACAAATTTTCGACAAATATAACATTTTATTTTTTAAATTATGGTATTAATTAAAATTAAGAAATATAAAATAAAGTAATTTTTTTTTTCGGAAAACTGTAGCAACCTAACTCAATTCGCTACAAATTTCCGACAAATATAACATTTTATTTTTTAAATTATAGTATTAATTAAAATTAAGAATATAAAATAAAGTAATTTTTGTTTGTCGGAAAAACTGTAGCAACCTAACTCAATTTGCTACAAATTTTCGACAAATATAACATTTTATTTTTTAAATTATGGTATTAATTAAAATTAAGAAATATAAAATAAAGTAATTTTTTTGTCGGAAAACTGTAGCAACCTAACTCAATTCGCTACAAAATTTCGACAAGATAAACATTTTATTTATTAAAATTATTTAATTTACTAAAATTAAATAACTAACTTCATTTTGTGGGAAAACCGTAGGAAACTGGCTCAGTTTGCTACAAATTTCCTACGAATTCATGTTGTGTGGCGATTTTGTCTGAAAATTGCGGAAAAGTTTTAGGTTTTTTTGCTTCTCTTTTTTGTCGCAAAAACTATAGGAAAGTTGTAGTAAAAATTAAGTTGTGGAAAATTTGTAGGAAACTTTTGTAGTAAAAAACGAAGATTTCTAGTAGTGAGTTGTGTAATTTCATAATGCATATGTTTATTGTTGTTTTAACCGAACTGAATCAACTTTGCACACTCGTAGAATTAACTACAAATGTAAGAGAACCATAGCACACGTTGAACAAATAAATGAGCAATTATAACAATTAGGATCAATTCAAACAAATTAAACAAAACATATGAGCAATTATAGCAATATGTAGATGAAATTTATACAAAAATAATGGAAATCGAGTGATCGAAGAGTCAGAGATGTTTGGTAAACATCATAAGATGGGGTTGAGAGGGGAATGTTGTCGTCATTGTTGTGCCCGGGGGGGGGGGGGGTTGTGAGTTTCGTGAAGTGAAGTCGGCTACCGATGTTTATTTTTGCAAACCCTAATCTGCAATGGCATTTGGGTTTGTTTAGAATTTTGTAACAAAATGTGATTGATAGGAATAGAACCCATGTCATTTCACCAAACTAAAACTATGGGACAAAGGGTTTACCACTACAATAATCTTGAACTTATGATTATGTGTTTACTTCAATAAATCATATGGGTCACTAAAAAAATTTATACATCGTCTATACTTTTTTCTGAACGGTGAACTTCTATTGGTGACCATTATCACATCGCCAAATCGGTCCTAGCCAAGATTTGCACAGATAGCAGGGCCAGAGCTGTGTAGTCAGACTTGGTTACGGCGTTCCCCGAAAACCGTACTGCCTCCACACGAGTTTCCTCGCTAAAGTAACAACCGGATGAAAACCGGGATGACGCTTAGGATCAAACCCTACTCGGTGGGTTTTTCACCATCGTAGCGCACAAATGTCTTACCACAACCGGGGATCGAACCGGCGTCTCACAAGGAAACAACCAGCCAATTACCCAACTGATCTGGGATCACGGACAGCCGGGGATCGAACCGGCGTCTCATAAGGAAACAACCAGCCAATTACCCAACTGAGCTGGGATCACGGACATACATCGTCTATACTAAATTTCTAAAGTCAATGGGTTCCCGTGACTCTGACCTAAACTTGGCAGGTCCGCCCCCTACACTTGGCAGGTCCGCCTACGTGTTATACAGTTTGGTTGAAGGAAAAATAAGAAAAAAGAATCCCCGTTTAAAAATTTGAAGGGATGCAAATGTAGAAAGCAAACTAAAGACAAAAAAATCACTATTATTAGGGACCCGGGGTGGGGTATAATATCCCCGTGATAATTGAGTTTCACGCGTGATACAATCGAACAAACCACTGCCACCCATCAATTTCCACGTGTGAAACATAATTCCCGTGATAAACTAAACGCGTGAAAAATGGAAGATTGTGAGGGAATGTGAGGGTTTATTGTTGGGTGTTGTGAGTGATGGTCATTTCCACTAAAAAGGTTGTGAGTGATGAAATAATGGTTGATGACATGGCGGAATTTTATTGGATGTTGTGAGTGATAAATGGGTGGTGAGTGATAACCACCACTACCCCCCTTAGGCCACCCGGGGTGGCAACACTTTTGTGCGTGATGAATAAATACCACGCGTGGAACTTGGCCAAATACCACCGCCACCCACTTGCCATCACGCGTCAACCTTAAATCCCGTTATATTTTTGTCGCGTTATCTTTTGATTGATGTGAGGGAAATTTTTAGTTGGGGAGAAATTGTTGGGTGTGGTGGTGAGTAATGACCATTTCCACTAAAAAATGTTACGAGTAATGGAATAATGGTTGATGACATGACGAAACCTGATTGGATGTTATGAGTGATGGAATTTGTACAAATAATGATTACCCCTACCCCTTATTATAGTTGCATTTTAAATTTAAATAATATGCTATTACTATATATTAACCATTCATGTAGCTATAGAAACCTTAATTTTAAAGATATTTACAAAAGTACCATTTGAGTATTATCAAACACATTTTAGAGAATTGGATGTTTTTTTTCTTTGTTTTCTCATGTAGTATATATTACATTCTCAGTCCTTTGTGTTTTCTTTTCCTTCGAGTCTTTAAAAGTTGAGCCGTCTACGTTTTACACCAGTTCGTGACATAAGTTCGACTTTGTCTTTGTCTAAGTTTTATGTCATGTGCCGGTAAAAATATGTGTTTTTGTTTGACGATTTTTCTAGTTTTTAGTTGTCGTTTGCTTCCTATTTACACTGGTTTTACGACCCTCGCGCCCGCAACGCGGGGTTTAACACTAGTTATTATTAAATTACGTAGCAAATTAAAATATCAATTTGATAGGTTATAACATTTATTTAGAATTGATAGGATAGAATCAAACTTAAAAAAATGCCACTATATTACTTTGTAAACATTGTACACCAAGGATGAATGAAGTACACAAGGATCAATAAGATAAGAGAATCATACTTGCAAAAATTGTCACTATTTTACTTCTGACCAAGATTTTACCACATTACAAATTCAATAATAAAAAAAGTCAAAGTGATTTGTTCTATGTTGGATCACAGGAAAGTGTGACATAATGATTGGTTTGTTTCTTGATTCCAAATCTTTGCGATATGTTGTGAGACTCTAATGGCATCACAAGATGCACCAAAGAGACCTCTTCTTGAGAATCCAACAGCATACAATCCTAATTTCCCCTCATTACTTTCCTCCTGTAGATTCCTTACCTTTAGCCATGAAGGAACGTTGCTGCAATACCCAGTTGCCAAAATGACCGAATCTATTTCAAGATTTGTACCATTGACGAGCTCCACACGACCCCTTGAGAATTTCTTGATTCCAGGAACTATTTGAATCTTCCCAGACTTGATCTCGTGTGAGGCGCCAACATCCAAAACTGGAGTTTTTCCTCGCGCGTTCTTGAGCTCAATCGGACCCATTCGTGGCCTCTTTATACCGTATTTTTCTAGGTCCCCAAGTGTACACCTTGCAAGAATCAGCAGTATCTTATCCACCATCTTTACTGGCAACCATTTCAGCATCCCCGTTGCCAATTCGAAAGTCGATATCCCGCCAACTTCCCTTGGCAATACATGAACCTGTCATGAACAAATCAGTCGTGGGTCAGTTTGCATTTTCAAGATCATTATTTATTTATACATATATGAAAGAAAGAAAGTAGTACTGACGGAGCTTCGGATGACCATGGATGGAAAAGCCTTGTGGTGGCAAAGATCAAGAGAGACTTCCATGCCAGAGTTCCCACACCCCACAACCATAACTTTCTTTCCTCGATAATCTTTGCCAGAGCGGTAATCAGACGCATGCATAACATGCCCGCCAAACTCCTCCAACCCATGCAACTCCGGCACTACTTTCTCCGCATTCTCACCAGTTGCCACTACAAGCCACCTGCATAGGTATTCTACATCCGCACTAGTCCCCACCCGCCATAATCCACACCTCTCATCATAGCTCGCAGATTCAACGCACTCGTTGAATCGTGGGTTCATATCAAATTTGTGGGCGTATGATTGGAGGTAGTCAAGGAACTGGTATTTGGAAGGGTACTCGGGGAAATGAGGTGGGAAAGGGAAAAACGGTAGTTGGCAAAATCGCTTAGGAAGATGGAGTTTGAGACGGTCATAAGTCTTGTTTCGCCACAGGGATGCGATACAGTGGGCACGCTCTAGGATCACAAAGGGAACCCCTTGTAGCCTTAGTCCTGCCCCAACTGCAAGCCCCGACGGTCCGGCCCCTACTATGAGAGGCCCGTTGATTACTACGCATTTGCCACTCCTAGAGATTAACAAATCTTCTTCATGTTGAAGCATTGTGGACCAATGTAATGATATGAGACAAGGGATGGAGAGGCATAAATAGTAGGGCATGTGTTGTGGATCTAAATATCGTGTCCCTCCCTATACCTATACGTACGGAAAAGGAATGACCAGAGGCCCATGCATGTGGATTAAAAAAAAAAAAGTAAAACCCGACCACATACAATATTTACATGTTGGTTTGTAGCATTAATAACTTATAATGTTAGTGAATTAAGTGTGTTTAGGTCATATAATAATTAACCCATACTAAATTGTAGCCGGTCAGTGACTTAATTAACATGCATGGTTTGGTTGAATTTAAGTTATAAAATAGGAACTGAACTGACCGAGCAGTGTACGTACTATACTTACATGCGAATGAAAGAAAATATATAAAAAACTCTGTCGCAATCAATTTAAGTGTATAGCTAGCTAATTAATTACATAGGACAATCTCAGATAGATATCTTCAGATTTTGGTGTGTACTAGATGATCCAATCCCGGCTATTTCTTTGTAGCATCCCAACCCTCTTTAGTATAAGTACCCCAAACACACACACACATATATATGTATATATACTGTTTGATATATAGATATTATTAAGGAATTATATATTGTAGTTACTGTCCTATTGAGCAAAATATAATAACAGTACGAATATTCATTTTTGTAACTTAAAAATAACGGAGTTTGCATGTAATCACATGATCTTTTATTAGCATTTGGTCAACTTCATTTTCAATTGAAATTTTAACATGTTAATAATAATTTTCTATCAGTGGTGAACTGAAACTATCCCAAATGATTAGCTACCTACTTAAACACACTGTTTCATGCCTTTTATCCCCCCCTTCTCTCTCTCTATATATATAAATTGTTGCATGTGATGCTTTTATCCTATTATTATACAATATTTATTAGCTTAATCGGGGTTGGTTAGTAAATCTTACATGTTGGTTTGTAGTATTAATAACTTATAATGTTAGTGAATTAAGTGTGTGTAGGTCATTT